>NW_017731360.1:5721838-5749601 GCF_001890085.2 Hipposideros armiger | reverse complement strand
TGGAGAGTGAAGGTTCCAGAGCAGGGGAGTGACAGGTGCTAGGTGGAGTTCTCAGGTGACCCAATAGGAAGCCTGAGCTGGAAGGGGGCAGGCAGGAAGCTGCTAGAATCCATGGGCTATGTCCCTGGGGATTCCTGCCCCTCCCTTCTGGACACAAAAGGCCTCAGTGTTGGCAAAGGAACCAGAGTGACTTCACAGGCCCTACAGACAAAGGAAGGGTCCTGCTTAACCAGGTCACTGTTCTCTGAGCTCCTCAGGGGCCTCTGTCCTTGGCAGGATGTTCAGGGTATACACTACTGCTCCCCCAGCCCCCCTCCCACTGGCAGCTTTCTCTGGGGCAGCGGTTCTCAACTGGGTTGATTTGCCTCACAGGGGACAGTGGGCAATGTCTGGAGACATTTTTGGTTGTTACTGGGTGGGGGGGATGGTATGCCATCTAGTTGTGTAGAGATCAGGGATGCTGCTAAACATCCCACCACACACAGGATTGCCCCCTACCACAAGGAATTATCCAGCCCCCAATGTCAATAGTGCTGAGGTTGAGAAGCTCTGGGTCAAGCAGCAAGTTCCCACATTCATGTGCTTACTTGTAAAGGGAATACTATCATCCCTATTTTACAGAGGAGGAAACTGATGCTCAAAGGAGGAAGCAGCTTGTCCAAGGATGTGTGGCAAGTTTCTTCAGTCAACCAATATTTATTAAGCATCTACTTTCTGCCAGGCACTATTCTAATAGCAGAAATGAGGCTAGGAGTCATTCATTCATTCATTCATTCATCAACAGACATTTACTGTGCAGGCTGCTGGGGATATATAGTAATGAATCAGATCCCAGGATGTTCTGACTGAGACCCCTCAGAGCTCACAGTCTAGTGAGAGAGGCAGCCACATAGACACTGACAAAACAGTGAGACCAGGAAAGCCCAGGGCTACCTGGAGAAATCCAGGAAGGCTTCCCAGAGGAGGTGTTTATAAACTCAGATACGAAGGAGAGTAGGAGTTAGCCATCAAAGATTGAGGTTTGTGTAGAGGGTTTCAGGCAGAGGGAACAGCATGTGCACAAGTGTGGAAGAAGGAGGATATGGCTCATTTAAGACCTGAAGATGGTTCAGTGTGGCTGAGTGTGTTATGAAGGGGAGGATGAGAGAATGGCAGGGCCCAGATCTCATAGGGCCTTGACTGTCAGGCTGAGGTGCCTCAACTGACTTTCTGAGTTGTGACAGGGATGCAGCAGGTGGCAGCTGAGATAAATAGAGCTCTGAGACCATCTGCCTGAGGAGCTTCCCTGGGTCAGTGGCTGGGGAGGGGCAGGACCCTTGGACGTGCTACTTGTCTCTTTGAATTATGCTGCTTCACCCATGTGTGGTCCTTACCCAGCTGGGTCCCGTGTGGAGGTCTCTCCAAGGCTGGGAGCAACACAAAACCCCATCCCAGGAGGATAGCCAGGAGCCCCACCTCATCTGCTGGAAAATGGGCCCTCCCACCAATTACTGACCTCTTTGTCAACAAGGGCACAGATCCAGAGTTAAGAGTACCAGGAGGTGGGCTGGCCGAGTGGCGCATTGGTTAAGAGTTGGCTTGGGACGCCAGAGGGCCCCGGTTCGGATCCCACATGTGAGGGCCAATGACACTGCCCTCTACAGCTAAGATGCTGAACAGCAGCTCAACCTGGAGCTGGGCTGCCGTGAGTCACCGGCGACGGCGTAGGCTGCAGTCCTTGTGGCAGTGGATTGCCATGGGCTACCGTGTGTAGCCGGCAGCCAGCATGAGCAGCCAGCAGCCGCCGTGAGCGGCCGTCCAGAAGCTGGCGACTGATCTGCCTCACCAGGGAAGAGCGCAATGATGGTGCCAACTTGGGCCAGTGAAGCAACGTCCTCCACAACTAGGCTGAAGAACAAAAGGACAGCAACTTGTCTGTTCCCCTTCCCTCTATTCCCCAGTAAAATCTTTAAAAAAAAAAAAAAAAAGAGTACCAGGAGGTGTCTCTTCACTTCTGTGAAATTGGCCATGATGTATCAAATGAGGCCTTTGGTCACCTCTGTCCAGCATTCACACCCTCAGTGATTGGCCTCAGTACCGGGAAGGCCCAGTCGTGAGCATCCTAGGATCATTCATGACCCTGCCCTCCCCACTGCCTTTGCCTATGCAGTTCCCAACACTGGGGGTTGTATGGAGGCACCTCCAGGCTCCACTCTCCCCTGAGTGGCAAAGCTTTCAGCTCTCAGCACCCAGTTCAAACATCATCTGTCCAGTGATGTTCACCATCCCGTGGTCCCTCCCCTGCCCCATCCAGAGCCTCTTGTTGCCCTCTCTGGGCACTGTGTAAGTAGCTTATCATAGCCGTTGTCCCACTGGACTGTCAGGGTCTATTTATCCATCTGTCTCCTCTGAACCCGGAAAGTGCCTCAAGGGACTTTCAATATTTGTAGATTGAAAGAATGAATCCAGACAGGTGGACAGAGCTCTGACTGCTGTGTGACCCACTGAGCCTTTCTGAGCCTCAGTCTCTTCAGCAGCCTTCCAGGGTTAGTATGAGGCCAGAGAATGGCTGGTTAGTGTAGTAGGTAAGGGCACAGGCTCTGGGGTCTGACAGGTCTGAATTTAAATCCTGGCTGTAGGTTGTGACCATGGACAAGTTTCTAACAGCTCTGTGCCTCAGTTTCCTCATCTGAAACAATGAGGATGATAGTGCCTGTGTCCTAGGGAATATTCCCCTCTACGTCCTTGTCTCTCCTCTAAAGGGCATCGTGCCTGACTCAGGAACGCATAAGGTTCCAGGTTGCCAATAGGCTGGAACCTGATGCCCTGTGGGTTGTGTGACTTCAGGAAGGCATTGATTTCGTAGTCCCAGGGTCTACTACTAACTCTACTAGAAACCTGTTCAGACCTTCCCCTCTCTCAGCAAACCTCCCGTTACCTCCTCTCACCCATCCTCATCTCCGCTGATGAGCTTGCTTCCTACCTCACTGGGAAAGGTGAGCACCATCAGCAGAGACTGCCCACGAGCCCCCACTACTGCCCCTCTGCTCAGTGCCCACTGTTCTACCTTCCCTGAGCTCCCAGCAGGGGCAGCAGCAGACCCCGCTCCTTGGCTGTTATTCCAGCAACTTCTCTCTCCTTCACCCTCAATGCGGCCTTTTTCTCCTGGGTCTTTCCCATCACTCGTCACTCCACAAATACGCTGTTACTTCTTGTCTTCACAAACAGCCACTGCCACATTCTCTCTCCTTCCCTTAAATAAAACTCCTTGAATGCATTGTCTCCACGTACTGTCTCCATTTCTCCTCCTCCCAGTCTCCCTTGGATGCCTCCCTTGGGCTTTTGCTCCTATTGCTCCACCAAAATAATGCTTGTCAAAGTCACTGAAGACCTCCACGTTGCTAGACCTGGAGAACAATCAGTTCTGGGTTCTGCCACACTTGACGTTGCAGCCTTTGCCACCACTAGCCGCTCTCTCCTCCTGGAACCACTCTCTCCACTTGGCCTCCAGGACAGCCCAGGTTTCCCTTCTACATCTCTGGCTGCTCCTTCTCAGTCTCCTTGGCTGAGTCCCCCTCCTGTCCCTGGCTTCTAGGAGTACTCCAAGGCTCCAAATGTTAGAGTGGCCCTCTCTTCCATCTACCTTCGCTTCCTAGGTGACCTCATCTAGGCCCAGTCAGTACTGTCCAGGCGCTGTTGACACCAGCCCTGACCATTCTCCTGTACTGCAGACTCGTCAGTCCAACTGCCTTCCCCACATCAGCACTGAGACATCTAATTGGCATCGCAAACCTCACATGCTCACAACTCCTTCCTTCCGTCATCTCGCCAAAATCGTTGTCGTCTTCATTGTCTTCTTTCTCTCACACCTGAGATCCAATCTATTAGCAAATCCTATTGGCTCTTCCTTCAAAATGGATCCTAAAACTGATCACTCCTCACTACGGCCACTGCCACCACCCTGCTGCTCCAAGTGGCCATCATCTCTCCCCTGCATTAGTGTCGTCATCTCCTAACCAGTTTCCCAGGCTCCACCCTTTACCCTCTTCAGTCTTTCCTCAACCCAGTAGCCAGAGGCATCTTTTAAAAACTTAAGCCAGCTCATGTCACTTCATCGCTCCAAACCCTCCAATGGCTCCGATCTCACTCGGCATGAAATTTAAAGTTCTCACACTGGCCTGCAGGCCCTCGTGGTCTCACCACTGTGACCTCCTCACCTGAACTCCCCCTCTCACTCACTCCATTCCAGCCACGCTAGCCTCCTTACTGCTCCTTGAATATGCCAGGCTTGTTCCTCCTCAGGGCCTTTGCAGGTGCTGTTCCTGCTGCCAGGAACACTCTTCCCACGGATGCCTACGTGGCTCGCTCTCCTTCCTTCAGATCTTTCCTCCCAGCCCTCCTTCTCCGTGAGGTCTTCTAACTGGATACCCTAAGATCTCTGTCCTACCTCAGCATCCCCGAGTCCCCTTCCTTATCCTTTATAATTATCTAAGAAACTATGTATTTTCCTTATTTACTTTTGTCTTCTTTCTCTCTTACACCCTAGGATATAAGACCCTCGAGGGCAGGGATTTTTCTGTTTTGCTCACTGCTGTATCTCTAGTACCTGGTGGGAGGTAGGTGCTTTACATGTACTGTCCTTACAGAATGAATGAATGAGCTTCCCAGGGCTTCAGTCTCTTCATCTGGAGAATGGGGATACTAACACAACCTACCTCCTGGGGTTGTGTGAGGGTTACTGGAGCTGAGTGATTGTTCAGGTGCCCAGCACGGGCCCTGGAATGACAGGAAGTGTACAGCAATGCACCCTTCTCATCCCTCTGCCCTGCCCCCATGCTGTAGAGAAGGGCGTGGGTTGGGATTTGCCCCATGTAGCTCCCATGATAATCCGTGCCTCTTCCTGAGCCCTCTTGGTGAGTGACAGGCAGGGCCTTACCTGGGTGGATGTCCTGAAACAGGGACTTCCAGATGGTATACTGCAGGGGCCCCGTGTACTTGGAGGTTGGGAAGTCTTCGTATGTCAGATTGGTCTCATGGATTTTCCCTTTGAGCCTGGAAAGAGAGCAGGAGAGCAGGTTGCATTGGGGGCTGGATTCCTGGCCCAATGCTGGGGTCCTACAGCCACCTTCAGGGCAGCGGACACAGGGCGAGGTCATGCATGTGAAGTCTGCCAGACTCAGGTTCAAGTGCCTGCTTATACCACTTCCTACCTCTCTAGCTATTAGCCTCAGTTTCCTCCTCTTTAAAATAGGTGCTACGAGGGCCAGCCGAGTGGCTCAGTTGGTTAAGAGCTCACTCAAGAGTTTGATCTCTGAGCAACAGCAGTTCAAGTCCCAGCCCGAGCTGAGCAGCCGCTGAGCTGCCAACAGTGGCAGGATGGCTCAGCTAAAAATAAATAAATAAGTAAAATAGGTGCTACGATAGCACCTGCCTTCTAGGTTGTGGGGATTACATGGCATGACAATATACAGAGTGCTTAGCCATAGTGTTTGGCTCAAGGTCAACACCAAATACATGATGTTAGCTATCAGTATTGATCATCAACAAACCAATAATTATGTGTTATTATTCTTAAAGGTGGCTATGGGACCAGAGAGGCCTGAATCCTGGCTCCCCACATACTAGATAGCCAGCTGCTCTACGTCTCTGTGCCTCAGTTTCTACATGTGTGAAATGGGGAGGATGGTGGTAACTACCTTCAAGGGGTCTCGTAGGGTTATAATAATAAAAATATTATTTATTATATATACTATCCATGTCATTATAAATAACATATAAATTTGTTATATAATATACATAATCTAGTATATTGTAACACAAGTAATATGCTGTGTTATGTATATATCAAGACATAAAGCCTTTAGCCGAGGCTCTGGAACACAGCAGATGTCTTACACATTTGATGGAGGTATGAATGAATGAATTCACTGCTAACCACCCTGTCTGCCTCCATTCTCAGCACCCTGCATGGGCTGGGAGAGGGGTACCCATCTGGGGATGGCCCGCAGCAGGCGGTCACTTACCGCTCGGACAGCGAGGCCACCCCAGCCAGGAAGGTGTGCCGGTCGGTTTCAGCCAGCCGCTCCTGTAGGATCTGGGCCCCTTCCTGCACCTTGCGCAGCTGCTGGCTGTAGCGCTGGACTTTCTGCTCGATGTCGGTCAGCGTGCGTGCTGTGTCTGCCTCCAGTTCCTCCAGCATGGCCTTCTGCCGCTCCCGCAGCAGCCGGTGCAGCCGCTCGAAGGCCTCACCAATGGTGGTCCGCAGGCTTTTGGTGGAAGACTGTGGGGACAGTCATCATGGGTTATGTCAGGGAGAGCAGACAGGGTGATCCCTGGGTGAGAGGAGGAAACCGAGAGCCTTAGCATGTAGAGAGGAAAGGGCATGCTTGGTTGGGGGAATGGCACATGCAAAAGCATGGTGGTATGAAAGGGCTGGCATAGCCAGAGACTGCAAATGGTTCTATGCGCCCCGTTAGGAAACAATGAGATGGTTTGGGTGAGACAATGAGGCTTGAACTAGAGGATCAGCAAAGGGACATGGCTTGAAAGACATTTAGGGTGTCAAAGACATCTTTGGCCCTGGTGACAGACTGGCTGGCTACAGGCGACAAAGGTGTGAGGATGATGCCCAGATTTCTGGCTTGGGGGTCAGAGGGATGGGAAGCTAGGAAATGGGGTGGGAAAGAAACTGGGAGGATGGAGGGGGGGGGCAGGGAGATGTTGAGTTCAATCTGGGACACAGTGAAGTCTTTATTTTAAAAAAACCATTCATGGGCCAGCCGAGTGGCGCAATGGTTAAGAACTGGCTTGGGACCCCAGAGGGCCCCGGTTCAGATCCCACATATGAGGGCCAGTGACACTGCCCTCTACAGCTAAGATGCTGAACAACAGCTCAGCCTGGAGCTGGGCTGCTGTGAGTCGCTGGCAACGGCGTAGGCTGCAGCCCCTGCTGCAGTGGGTTGCCATGGGCTACCATGTGTAGCCAGCAGCCAGCGTGAGCGGCCAGCAGCCGCAGTGAGTGGCCGTCCAGAGGCCGGTGACTGATGTGCCTCGCCTGGGAAGAACGCAATGATGGTGCCAACTTGGGCCAGTGAAGCAACGTCCTCCACAACTAGAATGAAGAACAAAATGACAGCAACTTGTCTGTTCCCCTTCCCCCAATTCCCCAGCACTGTTCCCATCCCCCCAATTCCCCAATAAAAATCTTTAAAAAAAAAAACAACACCAAAAACCATTCATGGTGGGTAACTGGTTAGCTCAGTTGGTTAGAGTGTGGTGCTGATAACACCGAGGTTGCCAGTTCGATCCCCGCACAGGCCACTGTGAGCTGCACCCCCCCTTAAAAGAGTCAACTATGCCGTTGTAGCATGAAAGCAATGTGTAACCAATGACCATGGCTGCTCCCCAATAAAATAAAATAAAAAAATCATTCATGGGCTCAAGCAAAGATGACAGATATCAGAGAGCTTTATAAACTGCATTGTGATGGGCAGACCTTGGTAGTCACTTGCCCTGTCCTGCCACCCCTGAGACCCTCTGGCCAAGGAACAATAGCTAGAGGTTAAAGCCAGTATCAAAGGAGGCAAACATGGACTTTCGTGATTCTTTTGGTCCCCACGGTTATGCCAGGCCCAGAAGGGAGTTGAGTGGTGAAAGGCACGGACTTTCGTGGCCTGCAGCCTGGCTAAGGATCCTAGCTTTGGCAGCCTTAACTGCCTCATATCTGTGATCCTTAGTTTTCTTATGTGTGAAAAGGGTGACACAACTACATTGCGGTGCTATGGTGACGATTAAATGAGGGAATGTTCACAAAATGCATGGCATTGTTTGAGGCGCAGAGAATAAGCCTGGTGATTAAAAGGGCATCGATTCTAACCGGCATACCCTAGAAGTCTTAACTGAGAGATGGCTTCTGAGCTACGGCCTAAGGGATGAGCAGGATGTCAACTGCGGGTGAGGGGAACAGGAAGAGGCAACAGCACGAGTCAGGATGACACAGGGCACAGAAGTGCAGCCAGGCTGCAGCAGCGTGTGGGGCCTGCCTCTGCAATTTTACTTTGTGGGATTCTGGCTGGGAGTTCATAGAGTCAGGGACCCTGCTGTGTGTAGTGCCCAGGGCTCTGTGGGAGGCTCAACAAAGGCTCAATTAGGGCCAGTTCCCTCCCGGTCTTGGCTGCCTGCCTGCAGGAAGAACTGCTGGCAGTGGGCCAGCCTCCCTGCGCATGCCCACCCAGAGCGCCAGGCAGACAAAGGGGTGAAGGAGAGGCTGGGACGTGGCCTCCCTGAGCCCCTCATCCAGGGAAGGCCGAGGCTTCTGCAGTGGCAGGTCGCACATAAGGAAGATGGGGCCTGTCCTCCCTGTATCATCTGCCACTGCCCTCCAAAGGCCCCCAGGTCCCACGGACGCCCCTTCAGGTCCCTCCTTGACCACGCTGCAGCAGTGTTTGGCCCGCTGGCCACCATCTACCAATTGAAAGTTCTGGTTTGCTTCCCACCTCTGTGACTGTTCCCTCTGTGCCACCCATGTGCCTCAGGGCTTGTCCAGGCCAGCTCCTCCCATTCTCATCCTATAGGCCCCCCTCCATCTTTTGCTCCTCCTGCTTTGAGGATGGCCCCAAGTCCTCATCAGTGACCTTGCATATCTCCTGAGCACCACATTCATCTTTCCACCTGCCTCCTCCAAACATACCCCTGGGATCCCGCAGGCCCTCCACCTCCCTCGGTCCACAAGTCAACTCTGTGTCTTGGCTAACAAACTCGTCGCCAGAACATCAGAGTGACAGCCACCTCAGGAGACCCAAGCATGTTTCCTGACCTACCTGGTTTGCTGGCCACAAACCCAGAGAGTTTGCTGAGGAAATCTCAGCATGAGGCTGGAATAGCACTAGGCTCTGACATAATTGGACAGTAAGCTCCCAGTTGGCCACTTACTAGCTCTGGGGCCTCAGGCCAGTCCTTCAGCCTTCCAACGCACAAACTGGGTCACAGCAGATCCTAGGTTTAGGACCATTTCTCCATTCCTTGATGACTAGTAAAATGCTAAATTCCTTAGCCTGGCATTCAAAGTCCTCAACTGATCCCAGCTTACCTCTCTAGTGCCATTGCGTTGTAATTCCACCTGCCTAGAGTGGACACCTTCCCCCCGACACACCGTTTATTCAACTGGCAAATTCCTACTCATCCTGCAAGACCCAGATCAAAAGCTATCTCCTCTGTGACACCTTCCCTTACCTTTCAGGCAGTTAAATAGTTAAATGTTCCCAGAGCATTTTGTAAATACACTGTCCCAGCTTTTATGTGGCTCCCCAGCTAGTGGATCAACCTGTCTTGGGTGGGAATGATGTCTTCCTCACCCCGTTTCCCCTGCCCCCACTGCCCATCCCAGGGCCTGGCACAAGGCTGGCAGTCAAGACCTGCCTGAGAGGTGAAGGAGGGAAGGATCTTGCCCAAGATTGCTCTGCAAAGGTGGGTGCAGACTCCATCTTCTTTCTAGGGTGGGAGCCCAAGGTCTCCAAGGACAAGAGAGGGTGGGTAGGGAAAGTGGGAGTGGCAGGGAGAGGGCAGCTCAGAAGCGGAATATCAGAGCGACAGCCACTCCAGGAGACCCAAGCATGTTTCCTGACCTACCTGGTTTGCTGGCCACAAACCCAGAGGTCTTGCTGAGGACATCCCAGGATGAGGCTGGAATGTGCACTAGGCTCTGGCGGACTTGGACAGTAGGCTCCCAACTGGCCACTTACTAGCTCTGGGGCCTCACGCCAGTCCTTCAGCCTCTCTGTTCCTTAGTTTCCTTGCTGGTAAAATGGAGATAACAGTTCCTACCTCAAAAGGTATTTGTTTGTTTCCCTACTTATGTGCTCTACAAGTATTTACAGCGTGGGAGGCACTGTGCTAGGTTCTGGGAGTCTTGCTGTCATGGAGGTGACATTCTGTGAGGATCAGTGCGACAGTGAATGGGAAACACAATTTCCAGCAGAGAAAGGTTTAGCTCAACTGGTGTGTCCCAGTTACTCTAGTTCTTTCTACGACAGAGCCACCCCTGCCTCACCCCCACTCCCTTTGGTGCCGTCGCTGGTAAAGCAGCCCCCACCCCAGCCCACCACATCCCTGGGAACACACTGGGGCTTGGAGAAGCTGGGGCCATTTCAGAAAAAACAACCTGCCAAGAATGCATCACTCAGTCAGGACCGACCAAGGAAAACATTGGGCCCGGGGAGGGAGATCAGACAGGCCCTCAGGCTGGGCCATTGGAGGGGCAGGCGCCGCAGGAAAGCGGAGTCAGGCACCAGGTGAAATATGACCTCCAAAGCATCCATAGGCATTTCTTGTATAAACACCCCAGTCCAGACAGGAAGCAGGGCTGAGGGAACTGCAGGGGAAGGTGGCCCCACAGGACCCCCCAGAGGTAGACAGATGGACAGGAAAGCAGGGGAGGAAGAGGTCAGTGGAGAAAAACAATGGGGGCGGGAGGTGGAGAAAAGAAGAGAATGCTGGGGAGAAGAAACAGACCATAATATTCCCCTCTCACCCAGATAGAGGCTTCCATTTGCTTTACCTGAGAGGTGCAGAATCACCAGGCAGATGGGGAAACTAAGACTGTGAGAAGCAAATAGGCCAGAGTCCTGTGACTGCTTCTCATCTGTTGCCCAAGGAGGGTCCTATCCAGAGGGCCCCTTTCTCTGAAGAAATGTTTGTCATGACCTCCCTGAGACCCCACAGCAGGTTGGTGGCCAAGCTAGGGCACAGATCTGGATCTCCAATGGGCTCTCCAGGCCCCAGGGTGACCTCTGGAGGCCCAGAGCATTCCTAAGGCTCTGCTCCAGCTGCTGCTGGCAGCGGCGCCCCTACTGGAGTGGAGCCAGACTAAAATCACCCAAGAGCTTAGCAGCTAGGTCTGGGTCCCCAGTTCTTGGTCGCAGAAAGACGGGGCAGAAAACAAAGCAAGCCTTGCCGTTAATGAGCTATCTATGTGGGGAACTTAGAGAGAGCTCCTTAGAAGTGTGCTAGGATCCAGAACTTCAGAGCTGGAAGGAGCCTGATAGAGTCCCCACTGTACATATAGGAACACTGGGGGCCTCAAAAAGTATGCAACTTACTCAAAGGCATACAGTGAGTTACTGGCTGCATCAGAACCCATGGCCTTCCTCTCAGGTCACGAAAGAAGGCTTTTCTTTTTAAACCATTGTAGCCAGAAACTGCAGGGTTTGTCCTATTTTTCAATCCATATCCTAAGGCCTGAGTTTAAAAGGGGAGGTAATACCAGGGTTGGGTCACAAATCATCAGGAGAGCTTCAAGGGAACATGCGCAGGGTTGGCTTCTCGGGGAATGGCCATGTTTAATAACGGGAGAGGAAAAAAGACCCCTGCAGGAGCAGGAAAGGAGAAAGGGCCCCATCTTTAGCTGAGGCACCAGGCCCAAATCCTTGCCCTCACCCTGGAGTGGGTCCCGCCGCATTTACCTTTGCTGATGTCCCAGCTTTGGCCCTATCCCAAAGCTCCACCCCTCTCATGTGAAGTTGGGCCCCTCCAAACCCGGCTTCCACAGCAGGCCTGAGTCCCTACCCCTCTCCTTCCCCACTGAACACGCCCCAGGAAACCCGGGCCCCCACCCAGCCGGCTCCACTCCGGTGTCCAGGCCAGGTTCACCTTGGTCTCTGCCAGCTGTCGCTTGAGTAGCTGCAGCGCCTCTGTGTGCTCTCGCTCGCTGTCCTGAAGGGCCTGAAGCTGCTCCTTCAGCTCCCTCTGGAACAACACAAGGCCGAGATGGAGGCGCAGGCCAGACCAGGCCTTCCGTGGTGATGCAGAGCCCAGGCTGGGCCGCTGCGGCGCTGGGAGTTATCCCGGCCTTGTCTTCCCTTCTTCCAGCACCCTCCTCCCATTGCAGTTCAGCAACCACCATGCCCTGTAGAGTCCTG
Source organism: Hipposideros armiger (assembly GCF_001890085.2). Lineage (NCBI taxonomy): Eukaryota > Metazoa > Chordata > Mammalia > Chiroptera > Hipposideridae > Hipposideros > Hipposideros armiger. Next base: position 5,737,707 of record NW_017731360.1, on the reverse strand, counting down.
TTCCTAAGAACCTTCAGAGTCTGTTCCCATCTTTCAACCTTTCATCTAGATTCTAAAGTTTTGCTACAGCTTCCTCTTTGGCATCCTAGGAGCTTCTGGCCTCCCTGTCTTCAACCCACCTCCACATACATCCTGCCCACCCCGATCTGGTGGCCAGGGCTCCTTGCTTAGAAGCCTCTGATGGGAACCAAGGCTGTACCACCATCATCGCTAAGATTAACTGACAACACTCTCCTAGGGCTCCCAGTGGGCTGGGCGCTGTTCTCAGTCCTTTGCTTGTATTGGGTCATTTAATCCTCTCAATAACACTGAGGTAGGCACTACTATTATGCCCAGTTTCCAATGGAGAAGATGGTACAGAAAGGACAAGAGACTGGCCCCAAAGCATACAGCTAAGCATGTAAGCAGAACGCCAGAATTATAACTCAGGCAGCCTGGTTCTGGAGATCATGACCTTGACACCAGGTGACACGTTTTCTGCAGTGATGGACACCCATGATAAACAACAACAAAAGTACATGATAGGACATATCAAAATTTTAAATAAGGACAGGGTCAGTATTATTGCTTTTTCCTTTGTCTCAGGTTCCAATATGGCTCAGCACAGCATTGCCAGTGACCTTGTCTTTATTTTAAAATTAAATATTTTGTTCATCATAAGGTTTTTTTTGCATTAATTTTGATTTTTTAAAAATTGCATGAAATATTATTCATGTTGACTACTGAGTTTTGGGGCACCCGCTTCAATCTTGTGCCTGAAGCAAGTGCCTCACCTCTTATCCCCTGGTTCCATCGCTGTCTCCACCATCCTTCCCCACTCACTTCCATCCAACCAAAGTGGCCCCCTCCCTGTTCTTCCATCACTCTGAGCTTGCTTCAGCCTTACAGCTTTGCACTTGCTGCTTCCTCTGGCTGGTGAACTCCACTCTCAGATTCTCTCCCAGTGATTCCTTTGCATCATTAATGTATCAACTCAGATGCCACCTCCTCAGAGAGGTCTTGCTTGACCACCCCACGTTACAGTAGCACCCCCTGTACCCTGGGTCCCCACATCCTGTTTCATGGTCTTCATAGCACCATCTGCTGCCTGGGATGATCTTGCTCATTTATCTGACCGTGTGTTTATTGCTCATCTCCTCTACTAGAATGTGAGTGTCATGAGGGCAGCAATCCTGTCTGGCTTGTTCATTGTTCACTCTTCTATCCCCAGTGCATACAATAGTGCCTAGCACACAGTAGGGCCTCAAGAATTATTTGTCAGATGAATGAATGCAGTGTGGAGGTGGGGGCCCCCCAGTATAGGGTCCAGCTATCTGCTCGATTGAGCATTTAGCCCATTGTATCATAGCTTGTTGTCATCCTATCTGTCCTTCCTCCATCCTCATTCTAGCCCATGAGTCCTCCAGGCCTTTACAACGCTCTCTTGCCATATCCCCTGCACCCATCAAAGGCCTGGCACTGAGATGGAACTCAAGGGAGTTTGCTTTGTGAATGAATTTCCATGGAAATACCCTCTGAGCAGGGTCTGGGTCTCCCAGTCAGCCTGGGCTGTGAATGATGTGGCCAGGGGGCTGACTTACCTGTTCACACCTCCTGCCTACTCATTCATCTCATCAGAGCAGGGAGGGCCCTCAGAAAACATCTAGTCCAACTAATTTTACATACTAGGTAGCAAAACAGGAAAATAATCATGAAGAAATGCTAAAGGAAGAACACAGAAAAAATTATCTTTGCTTACTATGCCTTATTCGTTCCACAAAGTATTTATTGAGCAACTATTATGTCCCAGGCACTGTTGAGGCACTGGGGATACAGCAGAAAACAAGACAGACACAGTCCCTGCCCACAGGAATCTTCCAGTCTAGTGGGGGAAGACAGATAATAAACAAGGAAAATAATAATAACACCAGATAATTACCTATTACGATCTGTTCCCTAGAGCAAATAAGCCACATGGAATGGGGGGTGAATTTAGGTAGGGTGGTCAGGGAAGGCTTCTCTGAGAAAGATAAGGAGAAACCAGCCATGAAAATAAGAGATAGAAAAAATAGGAACAGCTTATTTTGTGAGAGTAGAGAACTTGCACAGACATATATACTGGTTGGAACGCTGGTAGTCATCTCAGGCCATAAGGCAACTATAAAGATGGAAGTCACAAGCTGAAACAAGAGAAGTAGAAGGAAGAAGGAGTCTGGGTCCCTGTGGGGTGGCCACACCACCACTGGACTCAGTGATGTGCTAGGAAACTTGCTCTCTGGAAAGGGAGGGAAAAAGCCCCAATTTACAGTGCTTGCCAGTTTCCATGATGTAAATGCTCCCACCAAAGCCAGTTTCAAGCTATCAATGTGAAATCACTGGACATGGAGCTGGGAAGAGGTTTGCATGATCAGCTCTCAGGAACCGGTGCAAGCTGGCTCCAGCACACCACTGCCTGGGGTCCTTTCCTATTGACTTGTTTTACATGGAGGAGAAATATACCCTCATCTAATTTCAGCTCCTTTAGTCAGGTCTCTATTACTAACAGCTGAAAGTCATTCCTAATGGATTCCTGTACATCTGAGTCGTTGCAGCAGATGGATCTCATTCACCTACGAGTGCAGAATGAGTGCTCCTCAGACCCTCCCTGATGGCCGTGGGTCTGTCCAGCTTGGGACAGTCTGGCTGAGATGCAGATGTTTGAGTACATGGGCCGAGCACTACAGTCCTCTCCCTTGGTGGTCCTCCTGAGTCCACAAAAGACCCAGCCACCCAGGCAGCTCTTCAGAGTCTGAGAAAACTGCCCTGGAGGCCACGTTCCCCACATTGCTCAGGGCACCCGAGGGACTCAGACAAATTCCTTCCTGCTTTCAAAGGCTGAGGAACAAGGACAGCAGGCCTGCCCCTTCCTCTTGGACCTTGGGAGCCATGGAACGCTCATTTGTCCATTCCACAAACATGTGCTGAGGCCTCCTTGGGCCCCACATGGTGCTGTGTTAGCGACGGGGAGCGGGATGAGGGACAAGTCCCAGCCCATGATGCCTCGGGAAGGGTGCCGATGAGTGGAGGGGAAGACAAGGCCACAGGCATTAACATCACAGAGAAGGCTGGAAGTGTTAGGAGACCCCAAATCTGCTTCTCCTCCCACGTTTCCCATCTCGGGGACGGGCACCCCAACCCCACTGCCAATGAAGCCACCCTGGACACTGTCCACCCACCAATCCAATCAGTCTTCAAGTTTGCTCCGGAATTTGTTCTCTCTTCTTTATGCCTTCTGCACCCCCTCCTCTTTCCCCCTGATCGGTTTTTATCACTTCTTTTCTGGACTGTGGCCCCAGCCTCCTCCCTGTCCCTGCATTCTTCACGTGTCCCACAGAGCAGCTGGAGTGATCCTTCTAAAGGACGATGTGTCCACACATCTTCCCCAATGTCTTCTGCAAGATTTCCGCGTTGTCTGGGAATAAGGGCGCAAAACCTGAGTGTGGCATTCAAGGCCCATCACCCAGATTTCTTCTCCAGACCTACACTGTCTAATACAGTAGCTACTGGCCACATGTGGGTACTTAAAATGAGATTAAATGGAAATAAAACAGAAAATTCTGTTCCTCAGTTGCACTGGTTGCACATTTCAAGTGCTCAGTAGCCACATGTGACCAGTGGCTGCTGTATCAGACAGCACAGATGCACCACCTTCCGTTATTCCAGCAAGTTCTATTGGACAGTGCTGCTCTAGATGCACTAAGCTTCTTGCAGTGCTGCCCTCCAGGCCTTTGCCCCTGCTATTCCCTCTGTCTGGAAATGCTCACCCACGTTTTGCTCCACTTGTCAGACTCATACTCATCTCTTAAGACCTAGATCAAATGTCACCTCCACTGAGAATCCTTATATCAAACTCTCCAAACCGTCTTTAGACCCTCCTGTATGTGCACCATTATGGCAAGCACTGCATGTTAATTACAAAGTTACCCGTCAATCTCCCCCACGAGATTGTGGGCTCTTGAGGGTAGGAACTGTGTGTGACAAATTTTCACACTCTTAGTACCTAGGACAAGGCCAGGCACAGAGTGACTTGGGAAAGAGTTTGCAGAATGAATCTGCCCAGGGAAGAGGCTGGGCTGGGTCAGAGCTCACCTCTGAAAGGGTGGGAGGTAGACAGGCCCTAGGCAGGCAGCTGTCCCCAGGAGGGCTATAGAGCCGGCGGGAACACCTAGCCTAGGAAAACCAAACCCTGAAACCCACAGGGCAGGACTAGGAGGCAGCCTGAGCTCTGCTTCCACACCCCCGTCCCCACCCCCACCCTGTCCCCTTCCAGGCTTGGGATCAGACATGGATTAGGAGACTGGCTCTGCCATGCACTAGCTGTGCAACCCTGCGCATGTACCCTAACTTCTCTGTGCCCTGGTCCCTCAACTGTGAAATGGGGATAATAATACCCACTGGGAGGGTAAAATGAGATAACAGTAAGAAGCGTTTAGCCTCATAAGGCAGAGCTTGGCATGCACTGAGCACTCAGGAGACAGAGGGGTCACTATGTCCCACATGAGGCTTCTCAGTCATTTCTCCATGTCCTCGCCCCTCACTGTGTGTCCAGGTCCCTCCCTGACTCCTTAGGAAGGGGCTCCAGGGACCATCTGGTCCAACCCTCTGGATTTCTAGAATAGGAAACTAAGGCCCAAGAAAAGGGACTGACTGGCCCACAGCCACACAGATTGACAGAGGAGAACCAACCAACTGGATAATTTACTCCCAGCAGAGGTCAGAAGGAAACAGGAAGCTACTGATAAACTCCTAAAATGATAGAGCCAACTGCAAGGGTAATGCCAGAACTCAGAACCAGAAGGGCTGGAGGTGGTATGATCTGGGTTTGAATTTCACAGGCGTCATATCACCTAATTCTCACAACAAGCTCATGAGGTTAGCGCCTTATCACCTCCATCTCACAGAGGGATAAATGGAGGCTCAGAGAGGTGAGGCAGTTTGCCTGAAGTCTCACACAGCTTGTAAGGGGCTCTGACCCTCAGCCACTCTGTCTCCCACTCAATTCAGTACAGCCATCATGGCCATCATGTCTGGTCACCCACGGTCAGGCTTTGGGCTGGCCACTCCAGGGGCTGTAGGCACAATGCTTGCCTTTAAGGAGTTTGCAGTTAGTTGGGGAGGCAGAAACGTGAATAGGTAGATTACAAGGGAGCACAAGATAAACATGGAGGAAACACCTAGGAATGAATCCAGCCGCCATGTTTGTGACACCCTCCCGCCACCTCAGTTTCTGAATCTGTGAAGTGCAGCTAATAACAGCACTGGCTCCATGATGTTGTAAGGATTAGGTGATTTTATTCATGACCTGACATGATGCCCAGGATGTGCTCAGTCACTCTTAGCTGTTGTCATAATAATTACAATTATATGTGAAATAGGGACTCAGACCTGGGGACCTTCTAGAAGAGTTTATTTCTGATGGAAAAAGGATCAGGGAAGATGGACAGGCAGGGTTCCTTCAAGTCTCCAGGGTGGGGCCAGAGCATTGCAGGTGGAGAGAACTAGTCAGGCAGGAGCATGCCTGGTGTGTGCAGGAAGTCAGGGGCAGTTGGGGGATGGCTGGAGCCAGGTGTGTGGCAGCAGGTAGAGTCCAAGCTGGAAAGGCCATGGGGCTAGCTAGGTGAGGGGCAGGGGTGGAGGAGGGAGCTGGACTCTGCAGGGGCCCCTCAGAGCTTGGGCAGGGCCGGAGGAGGGGATGAGAGGCACAGCTCTCCACTTCTTCCTTTGGAGAGGGGGCAGAGTCAGGGCTGGTGCAGACCAAAGAACACAATTATGCAAATATGTCAGCTGAGAGGACTCCCATAGGTTTGGAGGGGCCAGGACTGGGACAGCAGCTGTGGGGAGGACAGAGCCAGGGCTCACATGTCCTCAAGGCCAGACCTCCCCTCCTGAGAAGCCATTCCTCTCCCAGCCCAAAGGACAAAGCTGCTACAGGAAGCCATCTCCCCTTGGCTTCGGGGACCCTTCTCAGCCCCCTCACTGATCAGTGTGGCCCAGTGGATACAACATGAACTCTGGCATCTGAAAAGCCTTGGTTCAAATTCCCTACTTTGACCATGGGCAGAAGATCACTTCTACCCTCCTCAGGGCCCACCTTTCAGAGCCTTATCTGTCCAATGGGGATAAGAGCCAATCATGGGATTGTGATGAAGATTAAATGAGATAGCACCTGTGAAAGGGCCCAGTGTGGTGCTGGCACATAGTAGATGCTCAAGGCCCTCTCCCCTTCTCCATGCCCCGTACTGCTCTCTCTTCCCTTCTCTGACCCAAGGATGTCAGAAATCTTAACAAGGAAAACTGAACTTGCGTCCCCTTTTTCCTTGCCCTCCAATCCCTCTTTGATGCCCAGAGCCCTTGATGCTCCTACTTTCAACAGACCTGAACTCTTGTATATCTTCTCTATGTTTGAGCCCCACCCCTCCCTGTCCACTTTGAGGCTCGCAGTCTCTGGCAACCTCTACAGGCTGCTTCTCTAGCTTCCCACCAGGCTCGCCCACCAGTCCACCCTGAGCGGATCCGAACAGGCCATGCTCCCCTGCTCAGACCCATTCCTAGTTCCCCAGCATCTCCAGGATCAAGTCCAAGTTTCTTGGAATGAGGGGTGGTGCATTCAAGGTCCGTCTCGAGCTGGTTGAGCCTCGCTTCCCCATTCTCCCCGCCCCTCATGCCACAACAAGCCACCTGGATGTGTGCTCACTTCCATGCTAGTCCCTGGTCAGACTCAGGTAAACTGAGTGCAAGTTCCACCTTCAGTGACAGTGGTTGCATGACCTTAGGCACAGTTTCTGAACCTCAGTTTCCTCATTTGAAAAATGGAGCAATAGACCCAGCTTATAGGGTTGCTGTGAGGACTGAGAGAGGGAGAGAGGACCACGGCAGGGCCAGGGCCCGATCATTCTCTCCTGGGCCCCGCACAGGCCCTGGCCTCAGTATTCATAGCAGGAGTGTCGACTGAAGAAGTTATTGAATGAATCCCTGAATCCAAAATGCAACCCACCTCCAAGTCCTCCACATCCACCCCAAGTATCCAAGCAGAGCTCTAGGTCCCAGAGGTAAATGATGCTCTGAAAACACCACTGAATGAGAGTCCGAGCTGAGTTCTGGTCTAGCCCCGGGAAAGTCAGTTTCCCCATCTGGAAAGTGGGGAGCGGGTGGAACTGGATGGTTTCTGAGGTCCCTTCCCAGCTAGATGCTCCGTGAGGCACTTAGAGTACTGATGAGGGGGGCGAGTTCTGAGCCAGCGAGACCTGGGTCTAAATCCCAGCTCTGCGTCCTACTTGCTGTGTGATCTTGGGCAAGTGACCGAACCTCAGCCTCAGCGTCACTATCTCAATAATGGTGCCGATCCTAGTCTGGCTCAGGGATTAAGGAAAGGAAAAAAGAGCTGTTGTGTGGATTCAATGCCCATAACAGTACTTGGCACCTTGCGAGTGCCCAATAACTTTGGCAAGTGTTTTTTTTAGAGTTATTATTTCTGTTGTGGTCACTCCCTACCAGATCCTTTTCTCTCTATAAATGTCCTGAGGCCCCCAACTTCATCTCTAAGTTTCTGTACTGTGGCCTGTGCTTAGCCAAGGTGTCCTGGGAGAAAAGGGCATTCCTGGCTGCCCACAGATCCCCTGTGAAGGGGAAGTGGAGATGCCAGCAGCCAGCCCTGGGTTTGACTCACTGTCAGACTCACCCCCATGGAGGCTACTGTTTGCACATGGATCCTGCACTCTCCTGGGAAAAGTAACAGCAGAGGCTGCTTCCCAGGACACAGACAACCTGGGTGCCCGCCGCCCCCACCCACCCCCATCCACAGTACAAAATAAAGTGCCTTCGTAGCTATTATTTCTTTGGATAGGCAGCAAGTCTCCCTCCTACACATTAAGTAGACAGTCTTGTCCCCACTTCGGTTTTCCAGATTGGGAAAGGGTGCAGAGAAGGCAGTGCTTCCCACTTAGGTGGAGGAAGCCAGAGCCAGGATTCGAACCTCGTCTCCTAAATCCTGTTCCTTCTCCGTGTGGCTGCCCTGGTGTCTCTGGATCACCACGCCCAGCTTGTCAGGACTCCCGTCCAAGGCTGGTCACCGTTGTCTCCCTTGGCATGAAGGAGGCCTTGGGAAAGGCTCCAGTGGTCACATGAGGCCTGGAGGGGGTGGCTGGGTCTGAATCTGATCCCTTCTCTGGAGGTTAGGAAGCTGAGATGGTCAGAGCCGGATGCCATGCCTGAGCAAGATGACATCCAGCCACCTGCCCTCAGTGCATCAGCTGGTACAGACAATCTGTGTCCTTAGCCTGACCCTGTGCTGAGTACTCGAAATACAAAGACAAGCAGAGTGCAGAGGGAAGGCAACTCCCCTGCCCTCAGAGGCAGCTCGGAGGCTATGAGTGGCCCCGTCAGACTGGCTTCAAATCCTGCCCCTGTTATTTACTAGCTGGGTGACTGAACAAGTCACTGCATTCCTGAGCCTCTGTTCCCTTATCTGTAAAAGGAGCAAATTACAGTACCCACTGGACAGGGTGTTATGAAGATGAAATGAGGTGATGCCAGAAAAGCACTTAGTACAGTCTTAGGCAGTGGGCTAAGGCTCAATAAATATTGGCTGAGAAACCCCCAAACCCTGCTGATCTCGATGGGGCTCCCTTTCTCCCCTTTGCTCTGTGGTCCAGTGTTCAGCAGTGAAAAAACACAAGGCACGCGCGCACACACATGCGCACTATTTATACAATTCTGTAGAACTAGAAAGCAAATCTAACCATGTTTTTCTATGGGGTAGGGTTACGGGAGGACTTCAACTTTTACATTATATGTGTATAGCTCTGTTATTATGCTCATTTTATCATCAGCAAAAATGAAGATACTTAAAAATTGTTGTGTGCCAACCTGTGCCAGGCACAGTATCAGGCACTTCTGACACAGCATCCCTCAAACTTATAACATCCTTCATCCATGTTATATTAAACTGATCAGAACAGATACTACACTTGATCTTAGCCAAAAGGCTGAGAAGCGATCCTTCATCCGTGTTGTAGATGAGCAGGTGGAAGCTTAGAGAAGTGAAGTGAGCTGACCGAGCGAGCACACACAGATTCTCAATGATGATGCCAGGATCTGACCCCGGTATTGGAATCTGGAGAGCACACAGCAATTCTGCTTGGCAGGGCAGGGAAAGCTTCACAGAGGAGATGACATTTGAGCTGAACCTGGAAAGCTGAGTAGGACTTCTCCAGGGCTCTCAACCAGGGGTGATTTTGACTCCAAGGGAGATGTGAGATATTTTTGGTGGTCACAGCTTTGGGGGAGGGTGATACTGGCATCTGGTGGGTAGAGACAGGCCAGGGATGCTGCTAAACATACAATGCATAGGATTTCCTTGCACAACAAAGACTCATCTGGCCGTAAATGTCAACAGTGCAGAGTATGAGGTAACATACTAGAGCTGCTATTACTTATTTAGTGCTTACTATGTGCCAAGTGCAGTATGAAGTTCTTGCAAATGTCATCTTATTTAATCCAACCCCATTACTCCCACGCTGTCAATGAGGAATGTGGGCTCAGAGACAGTAAGTAAATTTCCTAAGGTCACACAGCCAGAAAATGGTAGCGCCAGAGTTGCAGCTGCCTGAGTACAAAGTCAGAGCTCTTAACCTTTCTGCTCTGCTGCCCCCGGGATTTATAACAAATCTCAAAGCTCCAGGCCAACTGCTAGGCGGGGTGTGAGGGGTCTCCAGCTGAACCCAGGTGCAGCCTCCTCTGGACTTGGGGCCTTGGGCAAGGTCCCTCCCTCCCCTCTGTCATTTCCCCATCTGTCAAGTGAAGGATGTACCAGATGATCTCCCAGGCCCTTGCCAGCTCTCTGTTATTCTTCGGGAGAGAGGCCCCATCCCAGGCTCCAGGAGCCTGCAGCTGGGAGAGGAGGGGGTGTGATGGACAGGCTCAGCCTCATTCCCAGTGCGTCACTAGCTAATGAGCGCTGCTTCTCCACAAGGAGAGCGAGGCAGGTCGGGGGAGGGAGTGGCTTGAACCTCACCCAGGAGCTTACCTCTCCAGTGGGAAGGCATGTTTTTCTGCCACCTTCTTGCTAAGCCCAAAGGAGGCACCAAAGCCAGGCCTCCTCAGGCAAGAGAGGTGGGTCTGGGCATTCTCCCAGCTGGGCATGTGAGTGCTCACAGGTAGAAGGGGAAGGAATGACAATACATGCTGACCCAGCCCCTACCACATGCCAGGTATCTCAAATAGCAGGTTCATCTCAGGTCAGCCTCATGAAAATTCTGGTAGGAAAGAATTATCCTGACTCCAGTTTACAGATGGGAGCAACAAGGTTTACATGTAGTGACTTGCCAAGTTTACACAGATAGTGCTGAAGGAAGGTTAGGAATGAAAATGTGTGTGACCCCAGGGCAGTACACGAGAGGGCAAGTGAGTAGCAATCCTGGTTTTCTTTTTACCCAAGAATGAAAGTGTTTCCGTAACATTTGGAGAAAATATATATTCCATTTCTCCTGCATACTCCAGGATGAGGAATGGACTACAAAAAAACCAAAACACAAAAATCCCGATTTCCTGGTTTGCAGGCAGGGGAACCAAGGCTCCAAAGGCAGGGAGGCCTCTCCAGCTAGAATGTCAGACAGCGAGAGGAAGGGACGAGTGGCAGGGGAGGGATCTGGCCTGGGTCAGGCTGTGCTTTCTAGCCCAGATCTCTCATTGTCTGGCAGTGTGACTTTGGATAAGGCACGTTAGCCTGTCTGGACCTCAGTCTCCACATCTATATAATGAAGAGGTTGGACAGATGGTTTCAGACAGAATCCCTTCAAATCCTTACAATCTGTGTCCATTCCTGTCAAAGGTTCTCTCCTCTTCCCAGAGCCCCCAACCATTGTTCTCCATCCTTGAAGAGCCACACTGGAAGGGAGCCAGTTGTGGTTTGGGGATGAAAGGGACAGGGAGGGGGTGATGGTTAACATGGGGCCATTTCTCCTGGGACCAACGCTCATCTCCATGGGCATCTGCTAGGTGCAGGTTGACTCTCAGAGACTCATGTGTAAGGAGTGGGGGACCTCTACAACATGGGGCAAAGTAGTAATTTAGCTCCTGCATAAGCATCTTGAGTGCCAGAGAGCTCACTGTCTCCCAGGTTAGCCCACTGCATTCTCATAAAATGTTTGAGGCAAAAGCCTTCTGTTTCCAAAGGCTCCACAGTCTGGGCAGGCTCAGGCCAAGGCTGGTCATTCATTCATTCAGCCTTTACTGATATGTACTTTTGGACAGGCCCTGTGCCAGGCTTTGGGGCTATAGACATGCTGAATAAGAGACTGTCCTGGTTCTGGGGGAACTGTGTGCTAGACTGATATGCTAAGGCCAAAGACATGGGCTGTTGGATTTAAATGGTTTAGCTTAAGAAAAAGATTCAGGCTCCAATAAGCTTGGGAACCATTTTATGAAGCACAGTAAAATGAGTTTCTTTGCTATAAGAGTTCTCCAAGCCTTTAATATGCAAATATACACTGAGAATCCTCTAAGGGGTGTATAGAGAATATACTCTACTTCCCTAATATAGCTGATCTTGGAACACTACTTTTTAAAACATCATACGTACTAACAGAACATCAGGGGAAATGCAGCTCTAATGCTATTTTTTTGGGCAATGGAGCTTGGGGAAGGCTTATACAGAGTGGACATTTTTGAGCAGGGCTTTGAGAATTGAGTAGGAGTTGGTCAGTGAAGATGGCAAGGTTTAAGGGAGACCAAATACAGCCTTAGGCTGATTATGCTTAGGTTACCATGCATGTACTGTTTCCTTTAGTCCTCAAAGCTCCTGATGTGGGTGACAGAGCCATGGCAGTCATCAAAAGCCCCTGGAGACTCCTAGAGATCCACTCCCTCCCTTCTGCAATCACCTCACTTCAGGGTCTTATTCTACAAATCTTGAGTCTTCAAGTCCTGACCCCACTCTCAACCAGGGCTCTACTCCTGTTTAAACCTCAAATGGTTTTTACAGTATCTAGACTGGATCCAAGCTTTAACCCCTCACACACCATGGCCTAACCTTTGGCACCCAAACCCACCCTCTCAGCTGTTTGCTGACCCTAACTTTGACTCTCAGATTTAACCCTGACCTGCCCAACACAATCTAGTCCTGGTATTGCCCCCTTGGTCCTGACGCACACCTGACTGAGCCCGGCTCTATTGGGCCTCCACACTTGCTGCTCAGCTACTCCATACAGTCCTGACGGATCCTCGGATAATGGCCCCGTCCCCTGTCTAGCCCTGACTGTGTTCCCATCCCAATCTCTGTCTTTTTCCCCACTTCTGTCTTAAACCATTTTTATGTAGGCCCTGTCTCCAGGTCCAGCCCCCACGAATCCTGACAGTGGCCCTGCCCTTATCCAGCTCGGATTCAGCCCAGTCCCCAACACTGCCCCAGCCCGTACCTGGTCCAGCTCTGATCTCATTTGTTCCTGCCATCCCACTCCACTGGTGACCTCTGCCCAAGCTATGGACCTAGCCCACTTCAGGTCTATCTCAGACCCCGCCCAAGGCCCCGCCTTCTACTAATTCTGATAGGGCCCTAACCCTGCCGGCGGCCCCGCCCCACGACAATTTTGACTGGGCCCCGCCCACGGTCCAGCCCTGACTCCGCCCCCGGGCCGGCCCCACCCCCTGCCCCAGGCCCGCGAGGCTGCTCACCTGCAACTCTTCAAAGGCGTCGTCGATGCCAGTTACCTGGTGCTGCTCGTGCAGCGCGGGCTCGTCGCAGAAGAAGCAGAGCAGCTCGCGGTCCGTGAGACAGAAGAGCTTGACCTTGTCATGCGCCTGGCAGGGTCGCGCGGCGCGGCGCGCATTGAGGATGGCGTCCAGCGGGAAGGCACTGTAGCGCTCCACGATATTAGCCAGCTTGAGGCTGGGCGCCAGCACGGGCTCGGCGAACGTGCGCCGGCATTCAGGGCAATCGCGGGCGCCCTGCGCCTCCTGCCGCACCCAGTGCTCGGTGATGCAACGGCGGCAGAAGTAGTGCTCGCAGCCCAGGCTCACCGGGTCCTGGTAGATGCTCAGACAGATGGAGCAGAGCAGCTCGTCCTTGAGGCTGCACGCCATGGCGCCGGGGGCGGCGGAGACTGAGGCCAGAGATGCAGGAGGGTGGCTGAGAGACCGCAGCGCTGTCGGGGGCAGCACCGAGGGGTGGGTGCGGGGAGCAGGCCGAGAGAGGCAGGAGTAGGCGCTACAGGAGAAGGAAGGGGGACTGTTCGGAAGGCGGGTAACGCGAGGAAGGGGTGCAGGGTAGAGACTGCCGGAGATGCGAGTCCAGGAAGGTGGTCTGGAGGTAGTGGGTGACTTGGAGCGATGGCTGTTGGAGGGAGGGGGCCGCGGGTGTCTGAGGGAAGGGACTCCTGGAGAGAAGGTTGTAGGAGAAGGGATAATCCGAAGGAATGGATGCTGGGAAAAGAGGATCCAGGAGGGGGACGGAGGCCTTGGGGTGGGGGTTGAAATCCCGGGATGGGTGCGATGGGGGGAGGGGGAGAAGCTAGGGATAGGGAATTCTGGGGCGGGGGGGTGAAGCCAGGCGGAGCCGCTGTGCCTGGCAGAGAAGAGGAGGGGTGCGATCACGTTCAGCTGCCCAATCCCGGCCCCAAGACCCGGCCCCGCAAGTCTGCTTACCCCCGCCGGCTCAGCGGCCACTGCTCGGGTCCCAGTGCAGCCTCTCAACCCGGAACCAGCCGAGCTGGAGCTGCCGGCAGCCGCGACTCCCTCCCCGCCCCCGTGGGCGGGACCCACGCGACTCCGCCCCCCCAGGCGGGTAAGGCAGAAGAGGGGCGGGGTCGGGCCTCCAGTCGTTGGACCCCCTCTCCGACCCCACCATTCTCCCGCTCCCGGGGGAGCGAAACCCAGCTGTTTCTTCAGGGTTTGCACATGGAACAATATCCAGGTCTTGCTTAGGGTTCCTGCGGTGGACAGGGGCGCGTTAGCTAGTATGAGAGGCTAACGAGTAAAAAGGATCATCAATTTGAGGATTTGGGAAAAATAATATTTTGTATTAAGACAAACAAGGATATGTGTGTAATCTGCATTGAATACAATTTTTGCATAAAATATAAACATAAAACGAGAAATACCCTGCTTGCTTAGAGCAAGTTTAAGACCCTCACATTCCTAAGTCCTGGGGTCCCATTCCGTCCTCACTTTCTTAAGGAGTGCTTGGGGGAGAAGTTTGGGAAGCTCTAGCCCTGGCTAATGTCTGACCCAAGAAGTTGCCTCCATTCAGCAAACATTTCTGGAGTGTCATATTTGTGTATGTGTGGGGTGTGGTGGGGGGCCTGATGGAGCAGGCGAGCTGGAGAGAGAATAATAGACCTTGTCTTATATGCCAGATGGAGGGGAGATTTCTAGGCAGAGGGAACGGCATGTGCAAAAGCACAGAGGTGTGAAAGGGGAGCAATTAGTTCTGTACTGTTGGGGATGTGGTGGAGAAGGGGCTTGGGTGAGGAGGAGGGTGTTGAGGGTCACAGTAAAAGATTTCCTGAAGGCTCTGGACTTTCAAACGGGAATGACCTGGAGAAAGGAGATGTGGTGGCAATTGCCCGTTGTCCACCAAAACCCCTCCTCCTCTATAGACTATAGAGTCTATAACAATATAGTAGTAGCCAGAGAAGTGGCTGGTCTGACAGAGACCGCACTTTCCAGCTGCTCTTGCAACTGAGGGTGGCTTTGTGACTTTTTCCAATACGACGAAAACAGAAGTAGCCCTTAAGGCTTTTGCTCGTCCATGCTCCATTTCCTCTTCCCTTGAGTTGGAACACTGATGTGCCAGGGACCCAGCTTCAACAATGCTTCAAAGGGGCTGACGCAGCAAAGATACGGAAGGAACCTGGGTTCCTGAATGACTACATGAAGTGGAGCCACCCACCAATGAGGACAAGTGAGAAAATAAACTTTCTTTTCTACAAGCCGTCGTGTTCTCGGTCTCTGTGCCAGCAGGTTAACCTTCCCCACGCTGTGCAATATCTGTTTTGAGAAGAGGCTCTGATACAAATTTACGCTGTTGTATAAATCTTTTCAGTAGCTGAGTTCCTCTTAATACGTAGCTCCAATCTCTTCCAAAGTGTATAGAATATGGTTTCCTCTGGCTGAAAGTCACAGCCTCTTTGGCCGTTCACAATACTTTCCAGTTTTTAGCTTTTTCAGCCTTTGAGCTGTTCTTCTCACCTTACCCCATCTCAGTTGTTAAAGGGGGGAAAAAAAAAAACAGTCCCCAAATGGCATCACTGATTTTAAATGCCCAATGTACCAAACCTAGATTTATTACCTGATATAATTGCAGTTTCAATCTCTCCCAGAAACATAATCGACCAGTATGGAATTTTCTGGTCAAACACCAGTAAGGTAATTTGTCACATAGGTCCTCTTCACCCCCCATAGACAGAAAAGGTAATCTACATAATAAGACCCCTCCCCTTCTCTTCACCCAAAGAAAAGATGTCCAGGTGTCCAAATAATCCTTTTTCTTTCACTCATAGCTCCCTGGCCCTGCGCTTCTTCCTATAAAAACCTTCCATTATGTACAGCTCCTCGGAGCGCCCTTCTAGTTGCTAGATGGGGTGCTACCGCATCCATGAATCGCTTAATTAAGCCAATTAGATCTTTACATTTACTCAGTTGAATTTTGGTTTTTTTTAGGATGCAGAACACTATACTCAAACTGTTGGTTATATTTAAGTTTGGGAAGCCATTGCTCTTTCTGGATCTGCGTTCCCCAACTGGATGCAGTTGAGGGGTCTAACTAAAACTTGGGGATCCTGGGTGCAGTCTATGCCACACGCTTCCATTCATACTCTAAAACATAACATCAGGATTATTGTGTGTGTGTGTGTGTG
>NW_017731360.1:5691756-5721383 GCF_001890085.2 Hipposideros armiger | reverse complement strand
AGCGCAATGATGGTGCCAACTTGGGCCAGTGAAGCAATGTCCTCCACAACTAGACTGAAGAACAAAAGGACAGCAACTTGTCTGTTTCCGTTCCCCCAATTCCCCAATGCTGTTCCCATCCCCCCAATTCCCCAATAAAAATCTTAAAAAAAAAAAAAGGAAGACCCAGGCACACACAGACATGAACATACACAGTCATACACAGGTGCACAGGCTTTATATGCATAGCAAAAACCTATGGAATTTAGCAATTCTAAATGTGTTTATAGGCTAAGATTATGGGGAGGGGCTCCAACTTTAACATTGTATAGCTCTGTTTATTATTTAATTTTATAATCAGAAAAAATAAAGATGCAGCCAATTCTCATTATTCATGGATTCCATATTTGCAAATTTACCTACTCCTAAAACTTACTTGTAACCCCCAAGTCAATACTTGAGGTGCTTTCACAGTCATTTGTGGACATATGCATGCACAGAGTGTTGAACATTTAGTTGCCCCACATACATGTTCCCAGCTGAGTTTGAACAAGATGGCCTCTGCCCTCTCGTCTCAGCTCTCATGCTGTAAACAAGTATCATTTTCATGGTCTATTTAGTGTCATGTTTTTCTCATTTTTGTGTTTTTCTTACTGGTGATTTTGATATTTAAAATGGCCCCCGACTGTAGTGCTGAAGTGCTGTGTAGTGTTTCTAAGTGCAAGCGGCTGTGGTGTGCTTTAGGGAGAAAATATGTATGTTGGATAAGCTTCACTCAGGCATCAATTGTTGTGCTGTTGGCCACTAGTTCAAGGTTAATAAATCAACAGTATATATAAAGGAAGGTGTCTTTAAACAGAAACACACATAAAACAAGGTTGTGTATTGATTGGTTGGTGAAAATGTGGCCATAAGCTCACAGGAACCTAACCCTGTATTTCCTCAAGGGACAATGATTCAGTATAACTTTACAGAACAGAACTGTGAACAATGAGGTTCAACTGCATCTAAAATTATTGTATCTAACAGCCTCCACCTCTACAGGGTACCAACCCCCACGTCCCTTCCATCCAGGTAACATTGGCTCAGGCCTGCTGAAAGGGGAAGGGGCAAGAAAATGCAAACTGATTGAGCCTCCTGTGTGCCAGGCATCATGCTAGGTGCTTCATGCCCATTCTTCTGTTTAATCCTCACAAGAGGCATCCAGACTTGACGTTTTTCTTCCCCTTTGCAGATGAGGAAACTGCAGCTCAGAGGGGTGACATGACTTGCAAGCCAGAGCAAGGCTTTTCCACCCCAAGCTGCCGGAGAAGATTCCACAGTTGTGCAGCCTGGAGCTGGGTCAAATCTGTGCTCTTAGCTCCTCCATCCAGTGGTCTTTGTAAATGGTCCAGCTGGGCCCCCTTTCTCAGTCCCTCCCCCACCATTCCAAACCTTTGCCTGTCTCCTCAAGCACCATCGACAGACTTCTTTCTCAGTGGGGGATCTTGACTCCCACTCATGGAGAAAGCAGAGCCCCTGGGGCGGTCTTCTCAAATTCCAGTCCCCTTCAACCTCTCAACTTATCCATAGAAACACCTCAAGTCCTTTGTGAAATGAGGCCGAGTGTAAAATAAACACATGGATGAAGTCAATGCATTTATAACTTAATTCATCCTCACCCCCCTTTTGTCTAGTCTGAAGATGAAGTGTGTCTTCCCTTCAAAACTAATTCCTCCACCTGGGCTCTGGCCTAATCCCCGCAGGCCTCCTCTGGGACCCACTCCTTCAATGACCCCCCTCTCTATTTTGTATTTTTTGTCTCCTTCCTCAGCATTGGCTATTTTCCCTCAGCCTATAAACATGCTCAAGTTTCTCTGAAAACAGCGCGCCCTACAGTTCCCCCACCTGGAGCTACCACCTCATTTCTTGCCTTTCTCTAGCCCTGCCTTTTGAAAGAATTGTCTGCACACCCTCCCCTGCCTTTCATCAATCGCAGCAGCCTGGCTCTGCTCCCCACCACCCCACTGAACTCACTAATAATCTCCTAATTGCCAATTAAAGATAGCTGCTAATACACAGTTGCTGCTGCAGAAAAACAAAATGCAGAGAAACATTAACAGGAAATTTGAAATATTCATGATTCCACCACCTAGAAAGAACTATTGTTAACACTTGGTTTATATCCTTATAGACCTTTTTCACACACACACACACACACACACACACACACACACACACAAAGAGGGAAAAGAGGAAGGAGAGAGGGAGAAGGAGGAGGGGAGAGGAGAGAGGTTTTCTAAAAATAGAAATGAGTTCACTTTCTAAATCATTGCTTCTCAAAACGTGGTCCCTGAACCACATGTGTCTTAGCATAGGTTCTTCCAAGGCCTGACCTTGAGATAAGGACTGGAGTGAAAATAGTTTATTTGGGAAGTATAAGTAAAACTACTAGGGAAGTGGGAAAGTGCCACAGGGAAGGGGAGACAGCCCCATAAGGCCCCATTATTAAGCCAGCTAGCACAGAAGGCAACTGAAGATTTCTCCTGCAGGGAAGCTCTAGGAAATAGCACAAAACACGCCTCAGCATGATCCCACCCAAAGGGCAAGGGAGCTGGGCATGTCTACACCATCTTTGTGTGTTGCGGTTGCTCCCCCACACTTGTGACCTGTGATGTGTGCGGTCATCTTTCTGCAGTTCCGGGGGAAAGACCCCTCAGCCATGTTGCTTGCAGATGCTGGCGGTTGGAAGTCTTGGGCACACACTGACAGGCCTAAGGGATAAAGGCAGGGCTATGACAGCATTTGTTACAGTCCACCCCTTACAGCTGCTCAGATCAACTTGCACACCACCTTAAGTTCCGTGTCCTGCCACCGCTTCCTCAAGGTGGTGGTCAGTCACAATTTATGTTTAAAAAGAAGAAGGCATAGGAGGGGGAGGGGAGCAAGCTACACACTCCACTGCTGAGGCTGATCCTGAGCCTGATGACACTCACTGCCCTTCTCTACCATCCATTCTAGATGCTCCTCACCTGGGCCAGCAGGAGTCACTCCCCTGCCAGTTCAGGACCTCCTTTCCCTGCCTGCTGGTCTCCTGGCATGAGGAGCTCAGAATTGTCAGGGGGCAGATATCATTTTAGTTTTAGTGAAACCATTCCTGTGTCCTCTGGTAAAAACGTTCCCCGCCCCTACCCCCTGGGAGCTAGGACCTCTAGCCCAGCAGAGCCGAAGGCTTTGGGGATAGAAAGCATGGACTTATCAATTGAGTCTTTGGGAATAAAGGGGAGAAGGGCCACTTCCTTGGTTTTCAGGCCTGTGTATTCTACATTACATGTGATACAGGGCACATGTAATGACTGTTGGCTCAAGGTATATAAATGTATCTTAAGGACAACACTTCGACAGAAACGGCTCCCGCTAGTAAAAACATTACAAAGTATGAGAAGAGAAAGGCCTCTAAGAGATAAAGTCGGAAACTTGGATATTTCACATGCTGTGTTAGTTGTGTCCTTCAGGAAGTCAATGTGGGGATGCAGCTAGGGGTGCAAGGGGCTTATTGAGGGGTAACACCTGTGAAAGATAAAAGTGGAGGAAGCAAGACTGGGCAGCTAGAGCCTCAGATGTGATACAGATCTGACGACGTCTTGGCTGACCCAAAGGGGAATTAAAATAAATATTGCCTGTTAGAGTCCCATGTTGAGCAGAAATGGCAAGACTCTATCACCCTCTTCATAGTCAGTTATTGCTTAGGACATGCCAAGGGAGAGCATGGCCTCAACTCAAAAGCTGGGGCAGATCCTGAAGGAAATACCAGCTGGAGGTGGTCAGCTAACTTCACTCCTTGTGGCTGAATGGTAAGTTTTTTTTATTGAAGGGAGGAGATCCTGAGAGGTACACATACCAAAACTTAGGATAATTGAACAACCTGAAAGACTTTACTTTAACTATTTTAAAAGAGATAAAATTAAGAATAGAAGGCAGAAGGCAAGGATATGAGCTTATGAAAAAAGAACCAAACAGAAATAGTAGAAATGAACTATTAAAAACTCACTAGATGTTTTGAAAAGTAGACTAGATCCAGACCAGAGAGAGAAATCTAATTGATCTGAAAAAATCACCCAGAATGCACATAAAGGAGCACAAAAGTATGACATTATGGTAGACAGTAGAGAATATTAGTGGACTGCGTGGGCTCTTAAGCCACACATGTGGGATTAAATTTCAACTCTGCTTCTTACTGGCTATGAGGCCTCAGGCATGTTTTCACATTTCTTTATGCCTCAGCTTCCTCATCTATAAAATGGAGACATATGAGTACCTACCTCATGATGTTCCTATTAGGACTCGTTGAGTTTACAGTTCTTATCAATTAGTTATAGTCCTTACAACATATAGTAAGTGCCCAGTAAATATTGGTAATATTATATAGAGAAATGGAAAATATGAAAGATAAATTACAAATTATGGAGGAGAAAATGAGAAGTTCCAACATTTTTTCTAATAGTAGTTCCAGAAGGAGAAAATAGGGAAGAAGCAGCATTTAAAGAAATAATGGTAGAAATTTTTCTATCCATAAAGAAAAATGAACCCCTAAAACGAAAAAGCACACTGAGTTCTGAGTAGGATTTTAAAAAGTCCATTCCTAGACATGTTGTAGAGAAATTGAAAAACAATAAAGATAAATTTAAAATTTTTGAAAAGCTACCATAGAGGAAACAGATTATCCATAAATGAATGACATTCTGCCTGAAGCCAATTTCTCATCAGCAACAGTAGATGCCAATGGAATAATAGCTTGAGTGATGAGAAAAACAGAACCTTACATTCAGCTAACCAGCATTTAAGGGTAAAATGTAAAATAGGGTAAGATGTAAAATGAAGAAAATCTCAGATATACACAGACTAAGAGGTAAGGCAGTCTTATCTCAGAATTTTGCCGAAAGAATTTATGAAGGGTGACCTTCAGCAAGAAAAAAATTTAACGCAGAAGGAGAGACTTTTTCTCCAAACAAGGTGGAACAACAAGAAACGGATTTACCTTCCCATCAGGAACAACTAAAAAATGGACAAAATATATAAAGCAGTGGTTCCTAAGGCACTAGACATCAGGCAACAAAGGGCAGTGATCTCTGAGCAATGGGAAACAAACAAGGTGAACCCTACAATTGACCCAGGTTATTGACTAGAAAAAAATGTCCAAGTCACAATGCAGGGAGGAGGAACCCAGGCATATACTAGAGGCCATCCTGAGATAGGGAGACAAAGCTGGGAGTCCAAGGAGACCAGAGAATTTAGAGTTTGCAAGATGGAGTACCAGAGAGGCGAGAGCTGCACAGTATGGAGTGTTGATCAATGCATGCATGTGAGGAAATGACGCAAGGCCAATGCAAGAACCCCCCAGAACGATTAGAGGGGAAAATGATCGAAGTCCACATATAGCCAGGAACAGTGCCATTTCCACTAGCTAGATTGGAAAATATTATAATTCTTGGGGCATTGAGTACTCAAAAGGGTTTTGCCTCAGTAATGGGGGAAATTATCTTTAGAATAAATGCTATTCTGGCTCTGCCAAGAAAGTTTAAAAGCAAGACCTGAAGTGATCAAATTATTTCCAAGTAACTTAACCACATCCAGAACAAAGTTAAAGAATTTTTATAGGAATACAAAAATTATCCAACACCCAATGAGATAAAATTCATAACACCTGGCATTCAATAAAAAATCACCAGGCATGTAAAGAAGCAGGAAAATATGACTTATAAGGAAGAGAAAATCAACCAATCAAAACTGACCCAGAAATAGCACATGATGGAATTAGGAAACAAAGATATTAAAACACCTATCATAACTGAATTTCATATGTTCAAGAAGCTAGAAGAAAGATTAAACATGTTAAGAAGAGTCATGGAAGACATTTAAAAAGACCCAGATCAAACTTATAGAGATGAAAATTACAATGTTTGAGATGAAAAATATACTGGGTGGAATTAATGACAGTTTTGACATTGCAGAAGAAAAGATTTGTGAACTTGAAGACATAGCAATAGAAACCATCCAAAATAAAACACAGAGGGCTGGCCGAGTGGCACGTTGGTTAAGAGTTGGCTTGGGACGCCAGAGGGCCCCGATTTGGATCCCACATATGAGGGCCAGTGACACTGCCCTCTACAGCTAAGATGCTGAACAACAGCTCAACCTGGAGCTGGGCTGCCATGAGTCACCAGCTACTGCGTAGGCTGCAGCCCTTGCTGCAGTGTGTTGCCATAGGCTACCATATGTAGCCAGCAGCCAGCATGAGCGGCCAGCAGCCAGCATGAGCGGCCAGCAGCCAGCGTGAGCGGCCAGCAGCCGCCATGAGCGGCCATCCAGAAGCTGGCGACTGATCTGCCTCGCCTGGGAAGAGTGCAATGATGGTGCCAACTTGGGCCAGTGAAGTAACGTCCTCCACAACTAGACTGAAGAACAAAAGCACAGTAACTTGTCTGTTCCCCTTTCCCCAATTCCCCAGCGCTGTTCCCATCCCCCAATTCCCCAATAAAAATAAATAAATAAATAAATAAATAAATAAAACACAGAAAGAAGAGTGACAAACAAATGAAAAGGACATCAGCAAGCCACGGGATAACTTCGGGCAGCCTAATAGATGTGTATTTGGAGTCCCTGAGGAAGAGGTAAATGTTCTATATAAGCTGAAAAGAATGCACACTCTACTGATGTTGGGTGAAGTGTTCTATAAATGTCTCCTATGTCAAGTTGGTTGATAATATTCAAATCTATAACCTTACTGATTTGTATTTATTTATTTATTTATTTATTTATTTATTTAGATTTGTAAAACTACAATAAGATACTACTATGCACCTCTTGCAGTGTCCAAGACTATATGCCAAGGGCTGGTGAGAATGTGGAGCAACTAAAGCTTTCTTATGTTGCGGGTGGAAATGTCAAATGCACAAGCATTTTGGAAAAGAGTTTAACAGTTTCTCAAAAAGTTAAATATACACCTACCATGTAACTGAGCCATTCCACTTCTCAGTACCCAACAGAAATGAAAGTATTTGTTGTACAAAGATTTGTACACAGATGTTCATTGTTGCTTTACATATAATAGTGCAAACTGAAAATAACCCAAAAGTCTCAAGTCAACAGGTAAATGGATAAACAGGTTGTGGCATATACATATAATGGACTACTACTCAGCAATACAAGCATGAACAAACCATGTATATATGCAAAATGGCTGAATCTCAAAATAATTGTGCTGAGTGAATGAAGACAGATTGAAAAAAAGCACACACTGTGTGATTTCACTCATATAAAATCCTATAGATTGAAAACTAATCTAAAGTGACAGAAAGCAGACCAGTGTTTGCCTGGGGATGAGGTGGAACAGGGGATGGAGGGAGAGAGGGAGAAATTACGAAGAGTCACAGGAAAACTCTTAGGGGTGATGTTCATTATCTTGATTGTGGTGATGACTTCACAGGTGTATTCATATGTCAAAACTTATCAAAATTCACTTTAAACATGTGCAGTTTCTTGTATGCCAATTATACCTCAGTAAAGCTGTTAGAAAAACAAAATCCCAGAAGGAAAGTGTGAGAAGCAAGAGGTAATGGTGAACAAAAAAACTGGCAAATGTGTTGGTGAATCTAAATAAGTAGTGGTTACTCACAGTGATGATGATAATAATTACAAGATGAATTTAAAACATCTGATTTTGTATTGGTTGGGAGAAATAAGGTGAAGGTTTTACTCAACTCTAAATTTTTAAAAAAGATTTTTATTAAAAATATAGCTAACACACAATATTATATTAGTTTCAGGGGAACATCATAGTTATTCAACATTTATAGACCTAAAGAAGTGATCATCATGATAAGTCCAGCAACCATCTGACACTATGTTATTACAATATTATTGACTATATTCCCCATGCTGTACATTATATCCCCATGACTTATTTGTTTTATATCTGGAAATTTGGATCCTGTATTGTCCTTTACCTTTCCCCCCCTTTTAAAATTTTTCATTTACAGTTGACATTCAATATTACTTTATATTAATTTCAGGGTTACAGTGTAGTGGTTAGACATTTATATAATTTAAGGAGTGATCCCCCTGATTAGTACCCACCTGGCACTATACATAGTCATTACCATATTATTGACGATATTCCCTATGCTGAACTTTACATCCCCATGACTATTTTGCTTTGTCTCTTCTCCTACTGGTACCCCATTGATGTGAATGTTGTTACGCTTCATGTTGTCCCAGAGGTGTCTTACACTATCTTCACTTTTTTGTATTCTTTTTTCTTTTTGCTGTTTTCATTGGGTGTTTTCTGCTACCTTGACTTCCAAATTGCTGATTCAATCCTCTGCTTCATCTAGTCTGCTGGTGATTCCTTCAAGTGCATTCTTCATTTCAGTTATTGCATTCTTCACTTCTGACTGGTCCTTTTCTATGGTTTCTATGTCTTTTTTTTTTAAGCTGAGCCACATCCTGCCACCTGTTGGCAACTCAGCGGTAGCTCAGCTCAGGCTGGGAATCGAACCGGTGACCCTGTTGCTCAGAGCTCGCACTTTTGAGGGAGCTTTTAACCAACTGAGCCACTCGGCCGACCCCTTCTATGTCCTTTTTTATGATATCTCTGTTGAAGTTCTCACTAAGTTCCTGGAGCAGCCTTATAACCATTGTTTTGAACTCTGTACCTGGCAGCTTGCCTCCATTTCATTTACTTCTTTTTCTGGGTTTTTCTCCTGTTCTTTTATTTGGGATGTATTTCTTTGTTTTCTCATTTTGGCTGCCTCCCTGTATTTGTTTCTATGTCTGAGGTAGATCTGCTATGTCTCTCAGTCTTGGGTGAGTGGCCATATGTAGTAGGTACTGTGTGGGGCCCAGTGACACAGTCTCCCTGGTCACCTGCTTCGGGTGTCCCAGGAGTGTCCCTTGTGTGGGTTGTGTGTGTCTTCCTGTTACAGTTGAGCCTTGATTGCTATTGGCATGTCAGTGGGTGGAATTGACCCTCAGGCTGATTGGCTGTGGGGTTTGGCCATGTCCACAGCTTACAGGCAGCTTTGCGGGGGGCTTACCCCACTGAGTGGGATATGCCCCAGTGGGCTCTGGTACCTGATGAGACCATCCTTTATGTATGCCACTTATGGGGTTAGTTGGGTGGTACTCTGCTGTGGTCTGAAACCAACCTCCAAATATGTTGGTTCTGGGGCCTCTTGGGAGGGGTCAGCTACTGCCCATGACTGGCAGGGGCCTACCTGGTAGGAGCTACAAAGTGATCCTCAGTTTTTTGCTGCCTGTGCTAAACCTGGAGGCATGTGGGAGAGGCCATGCTGCGAACCGAGGATGGCTACCACAAGTACCTGGCCTGGGGTAGCTCTGCAAAAAAGCCAGGACATCCTGACGCCTGCTGCCACCTGCCAGCTCCCTTAAAGTTCAGCTACTGATAAAGCCTTGTGCTGTATGTGAGTTGGGTGAGGCAGGGTCTCAGGGAGTCACTAGAGTGGGAAGAGTTGTGTGCATCAGATTAATGTAGATTCTGGTCTGGTGCCAGTGCTGAGCCTGGAGCTACTCAGGAAAAGTCTTGAGCACACCGAGTCTAGCCATGGTTCGCCCAAGGCCCACGGACTTCGATAATTTTTCAACAAAGAGTGCAATTTGGGCAGAGCAGGCTGCTTGAAGAGAAAGTGTCTCTGGTGTTGGGGGAGTTGGGTGGGGCGGGGTCCCAGTGAGTCAGCAGGGTGGAGCCCCAGAGCTCACCAGACCAATCAGATTCAGATTTGGCCATAAGCATAGGGGGTGGGCTCAACACATTAAAATGGTGTCTGCCTGCCTGGCTGCATGGGAGAAGGACACCACAGAGGGAAAATGGCGACTGTTCTCCAGCCCTGGCCTCAAAGCTTCACACCTCAGTCTGCTCCTCATATGCTTCTGACACCTTCCAAGTCACCATCCCTCCGCTGGAGCCCAAGGTAAGTGCCTGAGAGTGTGAGAGTCTGTGAGCGGGCCATTTAAGAAGACATCTAGTTTTCCTGCAGTCTTCTGTCCAACTTGTATGGTTGGAATTCCCACTGTTTTTCACAGCCAGATGTTGTGGGGGCTCCTCTTCCCAGCACCAGTACTCTGGGCTGGAGATCCTGGAGTAGGGCTGGAGTCCTTCGCTCCTCTGGGGGGAATCTCTGTGGCCGAGGTATACCTCCCTATTTTCAACCGCCACACAGAGGTTTGGGATCAGCTGGGTTTGAGTTTCTGCCCCTCCTACAAGTCTTGACATGGTTCTTCTTTATACCCTTAGTTATAAAACTTCTGTTCAGCCAGACTTCAGATGGTTCTCCAGGTTTATTGTTCTACAATTTAGTTGTAATTTTAATGTGTTCACAGAAGGAAGTAAGCACAGTGTTTACCTACTCCACCATCTTGGATCTCTCAATTTTCTTCAACTCTAGATTTTTTTATTTTTTTTTTTTAGCTGAGCCATCTTGCCGCCTATTGGCAGCTCAGTGGCAGCTCAGCTTGGGCCGGGACTCAAACCGCTGTTCCTCAGAGCTTGCCCTCTTGAGTGAGCTCTTAACCAACTGAGCCACTCGGCCGGCCCTCAACTCTAGATTTTATGTGTGTGTTATGTATACTTAACTTCTCTGCTAGCTGAAGGAACAAAGGAAAGGGATTTTAAAAAATCAAATCCAAAGAAGATGTGAAATAAGAAAAGTGGAGCAAAGAAAAAGCATATAGCAATTGGAGTCATGAGAAAGCAGGTGGGAATAGTTTAATGTATCCCCTTAAAAATTCCTGTGGGAGTCAAGTAAGGCTTCCTGAAGGAGGAGACATTTATTTAAGATGGTTTTAAAGAATGAGTGCCCATCTATAGGGGGCAGGAATATTATAATACATAGAGGGGGGTGCATGAGCAAATGCCCAGGAAGGTAAAAAGACACTCTTGAGTCAGTACATAGGATGTGACCTCAGTGGAGGCAGCTAAAGAGAGTAGCTGGGTTGCTGCAGATGGAGGTTGGGCCACATCACTGGAGGCCTTGAATGAGGTCAATGGGGAACCCCAGAAATCTTTTCCAGGCAGAGATGACATGGTCAGAGTGGTGTTTTAAAGCACTCCTTGAGGATGGTGTACAGAATGAATTATTGAGGCAGTCCTGGCACCAAGTATAGCAGTGAGGAGGGCTGAGAGCAAGCCATGGGGCTGGAGAGGAGGCCACCACCCATTCCCCTATACCTCACCTTCCTGGTCAGCATCAGTGACAGGCTACTCAGTACAAAGATGTTCCTGGGGAGCTGTGACCTCCTGGCTCCAAGAGAGGAGACTGAGTTGGGCAGGTTTGTTCTAGCGGCAAATTGACAACAGCACCATATCTGTGGAAACATGCTGTTCAAGGTGACCTAACTTCTGACCTGCATTGGCTTACTGGGTAACCTTGGCCAACTTCCTTGCACTCTCTGAGCCACCATCTCATCTATCATTCCTGCCTCAAAGCGAGGGAAGTAGACCAGAAGGCCCTCTCATCTCAGACAGCCCAGGACTCTCTCCAGACAACTTCACAAGGGGCTAGCAGATCCAACCCCAGCTCTGTGTCCCCCTAATGTCCCAACCTGCTAGCATGACCTCCTGGTAGTCATCACCCCAATCCCCACCACTTGGAGAAACAAGACCCTATGATTCTTTTCTTTCTTCAACATGAAAATAGCTTTATTGTTTTCATTATAAACATAATATAAGCTCAGTGTTAAAAAGTTAAACCATAAGAGAAGTGTAAGAGAAAAAGTAAAATTCAAGTGCAATTCTATTATACAAAGGTAGTCACCATTAAGATTTTGGCAACAGTCTTCTTGAAACTTCCTGTGTTCTTACACACACACACACACACACACACACACACACACACACACACGCACATTTCAAACACACTTACATACAAGTTTGTGTAAATGAAATCATTGTATTTTGACTGTTGTAATCTGTTTTTCACTCAATAATATGTGAATGGATATCTATGTAAAAATAGTTACCTATGTAAAATATCTATGTAAAAATAAATTTTTAAATTTTAAAAATTTAAAAATATTTAAAATTTTTATTTTGATCACATACAAACATACAAACAAATCATTTACACAAATGTGTAAATGTGATCAGCATGAACAGGGGCAAACCCTAGCCACTGCTTTATTTTTAATGGCTCTCTATTTTCCTCTATAAATGAACGAGCCATAAACACTGCTGCAGTGAACATCTTTAAATATACATTCTTTTGCATTTTTAGGATAAATTTCCAGATGTGGAATTGTTAGGTAAAAAATGTGACCATTAAAATGTTTTATAGACGCTGCAAACAGTTAGGACAAATTCTCACATCTACCTACAATATGAATGCTCACCCTCAACACCTTTTCTAACAGAAAGCATGTTCAAGTTCTAATCTAACAGGTGAATGGGTCATTTCATTGTTCTTATTTCCATTTCTTTGATTATTAGTGAAATTGATCATTGGCTTTTTGGCTATTGGGATGGGGATTTTTTTGTGCGTGATATGGCCTGTTTATATGCTTTGTATATTTTTCTGTTGCGTATGTTTGTTTGTTTCTTATTGCTTTTTAAGAGCTCTTTGTATATTAGGGATGCACCCTCAGACCACCTGGTTTCTCAGGGTTCCTGTGGTTGAGCAACGAGTTCCCCTGTGAAATCAGATTCCCAAGAGGCTGGAGCAGTTCTGCCTCTGGTCAGTGGAGGGCAGCAGTGGGCAAGATTCACTTTCAGGTAGGACACAGGCCTGCCAGGAGCTGGACACACACACACATATACACACACACACACACACACACACACACACACGCGCGCGCGCGCGCGCGCGCGCGCCCACAACCCTTCCAGAGAGCCTCTGAGGAAACCACTTGGTCCACTATTCTTAAAAGCACAGATTGCTTCCCCCTAGCCTCTAGAATTATCTGTGAACAGTGAAGAGAACCAGGCTCTAAAGTCAGACGAGTTCAAAATCCAGCTGGAGGTTGGGCGCAACCTTCATGGCCTCCCTACTTCCCTGTTTCCTCATCTATAAAATGGGTGCAGCGAAATCCACTTTGACAGGGTGCAGCGAAGGAAAAGTGAACTGAGGGGGTCCTAGCCTGGCACGGGTGGGTGCTCAGTGATTGTGAGCCCCGCACGGGGGGCCTGCCCAGTCCGCTCCCACCCCGCCACCCCATTCACTCATTGGTGAACAGAGAGAAGGTTGGCTCTTGCTGTCACAGCTGGCTTTGCCCCTCCCCAGCCTGCCCCATGTTTGGTCAGTTCTGGGTCTAAGGAGGATCCCCTTTGGGCTGGCTGGGTAGAGGGAGAGAGCAGGAGAGGAGACCTGTGGAGGCAGGAGCTGAGGACCCAGCTGATGAGGGTGTTGGGAAAGGCTTGGGGGTGGGAGACCAGTGAGAGGCATGCAGAAAAGGCCAGCACTTAGCAATTGATGAGCTGCACTGCTCAGAAGAGGGGTGGGGCTCCCAGGTTTTCTTAGCTGGAGGACTGCATGGATGACAGCCAGGGGAGGTGCAGTTGGTCACGGAGGAGAAAAGTTCCGTTTGCATTGTGCTGAGTTGAGGTGATAGAGGGACTTCCTGGACCTCCCAGCAGTGGGAAATCATGGCTCTAGCCTGACCTCCTCCCCCAGCCCTGCAAAACCCAGGCCCATCCCTGCCCAGGGCTCAGAGCTGCTCTAGACCTCATTCAGGTCAAGAGAGGGGATTCCTCCTTGCTGCCTTGATTCCTCCTTGTTTCCTCTCCCATCTCCCCCTCACTCACCCAACTCCCCCTAGGTTCCAGCTCTGGGGAGGGGGGCAAAGAGCGACTTTTTTCCCACTCGGGGTCCCCTAGCCCCTCATCCCCCTTATGCCAGAAGCCCAAGGGGCTTCTGGCTTAGGAGGGGAAACCGGAAAAATGAGTTTCTGATAGGCGCGACTATGGGGCCCGGGGCAGGATGAATCATCCGAGTCGGCAGGCAGAAGGGTCAGTGAGCAAGAGGGGGAGATTGTGGGCTTTGGTGGGGAGGACAGGCAGGCAGGTAAGAGGTTGTGAGGTCCTGGGACTCCACAATGTGGGGGTGGGGGTGGGAATGAGGGAGGGGGTCTCCGTGTTTCCTTCAGTCTCCAACCTGGTCCCAGGGCTAAGGCAGAACTACAGATGGTTACTCTTTTGTTTATATTAATGATGACGGCAGTAGTAGGTCCGTTTATAGATTGCTTACTGTACGCTGAGTCTCCTGCTAAACTCTTTACAAGCATTATTTTATTTACTCAGTTACCTGATCATCAATCTCCATTTTACAGATGAGGTCACAGAAGCTCAGAGAGGGTAAGCCCGTTGCCCCAGATCACACCGAGAAGTCAGGGAGTTCGGACAGAACCCTTTGTTTGCCCCCGAGCCTAAGAACTCGCTTCTTTGTTCCCCTCTATATCCCATAGTTGTGGTTGGACTACGTCCTGCACCCATCAAGATCAGTGGGTTCCCACCTGGGGTCCCAGGCACCCAGGGTCCTTGGAGCTATAATTAAGGGGAAGATGCCCAGAGGGTGACAGGTACATTGATCCACCATTAGGTCACCCTAGCTAGCCATGGTTCTAACACCAAAGAATTCTGAGCACGTTTTTAAAAAAATGTCTAGGCTTAAATTTGTAGGGGAGGAAAGGAATGACGCCGGTTCGTGCTCAGTGGGGAACGTGCCGGGGCCCCCACCAGATTGGCAGGGGCAGGGTCGTTTGAAGGAGGGTGCTGGAGGCTCTTTGGGGTTCCTTAAAGCTGTGCTGTTCTGTGGTTCTGTGAGGAGGAACAGGGTGTTTGTACATGGGGCAGGGGTGCTGTCAGTCAGCCCTTCCTCTGTGGAGGGGGTAAGCTTGCTGCTCCCCTCCTTTCCAGCCCAAGGTACGCCTGTGGGTGGTGGGTGTGGCTTCTGGAATCTTATCAATCCCTCAGGAATGTATGCAGCTTTAGCAAACCCCATGGGCAAGCGGAGGAGTGGGGTACAGGCCAGGGCCTGTCCTGGCTGTGGGTGCGCACCCTGCAGAGGGCCCCCATCAGGCAGGCTTAGGCTGAGGCCAGGTTTGGGGTGAGGCTGGGCAAGGAAACTACGCAATGAGCGGCAGGCATCCCTGCCCCCTGCACCAAGCTGCTTTCCTCCCTGCTGCCAGGACCCACTCCAGCTTTCCACCTCCCCACCCATTTCTCCAAGGTCAACCCCAAGGGGTTGCTACAGCCTTTGTGATGTCCTCATTTATCAAAACTTACAGTATCTGAACTGTACCAGGCATTTCTCTTTAAGATCTTGTTTAATCCTCATAACCTAATCCAATTATGTATTTCTAATCACTAATTTTTAGATAAGGAAAAATAAGCCTCAGAGAGGTTAAGTGACTTGTCCAAGGCCACACAGCTACTAAATGTCAGAGCCCAGTGGAATCCAGATGTCTGACTCCAAAGCCAATTCACTTTTCATTTCACTAAGCTAGGGGTTCAGAGGGAATAAGATCTAATTCTTATCCTTAAGTGGTGTCCAGTCTGTTCCTGGAGGGATAAACAGGTAGATAATCTCACACAGTGTGAGTGATGGGGCAGTAGAATGCAGTGATAGGAGCACTGCCTGTGGGGTGGCTGCCTTTTCTCTTGCTGTAAATAGTTTCCTTGGTGAGAGGTGCATGGCTACATTCACTCCAGGATTATATCCTCCCAGCAAAGAAGGATGAGGAGAAACAGAGGGATAGAAAGGGAGATAGAGAGGGAGAGAAAGAGAGAGATATCTGATGATATTGCCTGGATCTAGCTGTCCATGAGACTATATTTCCCAAGACAGTCAGCCAACAAGCCCCCATTTTTGTTTAAACCAGTTTGACACTTGCAACCAAAAGACATCAAATTACTGCCACATGTAAATGGCTTCAAAATGGAACTTGACTTTTATCCTCCAAACCTATGCCGTCTCCATACTTTTTCGTCTTGGCATATGACTCCACCACCCACCCAGTTGCTCAAGCCCTTTCTCCCCACCCCACATCTAACCAGAAACCAGTCCTGTCAATCCTACCTCCAAATATATCTCAAATCCATGTATATTTCTTCATTTGCACTGGCACCCTAGTCCAGGCCATCATCTCTCACCTGGATTACTGCAAACAGTCTTATCCATGGTCTCTCTGCTTCAATTCTTGTTCTCCCCCCCTCCCCGCCCACTAAATATTTCTCCATATAGCAGCCAGAGTAATCTTTGCAAAATATGAACCAAACCATGTGACTCCCTTGCATAAAATTCTTCAGTAACTTCCTACTGCACTTGGAATGAAATCTACACTCTTTTACTGGGACCTTGGTTATTTGCTGTCTCTGTCTCTTGCATAGACCCCTTTTGAGCTCCTGACCTTGAGACCTGCCTACCTGCCAGGGCACTCCATCTCTCTGTAGATCTACAGCACTTCACACTCAGGGTGTCCATAAGCGAACATGTCATCTTTCCTTCAAACCCCACTCCTCCTCCTGTGTCCTCCATCTCTGAAGACGGAAAACCATCCTTCCAGTAGCCGAAGTCTGAAACCCAGGAATCGTCCTTCCCTTTCTATACTCACTCTTGAACCTTCTCATCCAGTACTTACGCTTTAAATATCATCTGTACATCGAGGACTTAAATGTTCATCTCCAGCCGTCACTTCTCCTCTGAACTTCTTTCCAGTATGTCCACCTGTGTACTTGACACCGCCACATGGGTGCCTGAAGGGTATCTCCGACTTAACGTATCCAACACCAACTGCTGGTTTGCTTTCCACAAATCGGGTACTTGGGCAGTCTTCCTCTCTTCAGGAAATGTCAGCTGCGTTCTCTGCATGGGCCACAAATTTTGGGCTTACCCTCGACTCCTCTTGCTGTTGGCTCTATTTTCAAAGTGCATTCAGAATCCAAAACTGCTCAGTGTGACTCTAGCACCCTGGAAGCCAATCATCTCTCTCCTGGATGATTGCAAAGGCATCCTAACTGGTCCCCAGCTTCCAACTTTGCCTACATCTATCTATCTGTCCCATAACAGCCTCAGTGATCCTTTGAAAATGAAGGTCAGGCCTGTCACCCCTCTGCTTGAAACCTCTTCTGTCTTCCCACCTCACTCAGAATAAGAATCAGAGTCTTGACAATGGTTGACATCATTTGGTGACACCCCCCCCCTTGCTTCTCTAATTCCATCTCTTACTCCTGTTTCTCTTCCTCCCTCTTTTCAGCTACCCTGGCCTCCTTACTCTTCCACAAACACCCAAGATGCTTTTGTCACAAAGGCTTCGAGATTGCTGTTTCCTGTGCAAGGAATGATTTCCCTCAAGATATACACAGGGCTTTTTCTCTCATTTCCTTCCATCTCTGCTCAAGTGTTTCTAAAGGAGAGGCCTTCCCTAGATGGCTTCCAGCCCACCCTGGCACTCTCTGTCCCCCTCATAGGGCTTTGCTTGACTCCCTAACACTTAACACCTGACTCATCAAGCACTGACTTTATTGACTGTCTTCTCCCAGTTGAATGGAAGCTCCATGAGCTTAAGGATTTATCTGTCTTGTGCACCCCTAGGTCCCAGAACAGCTCCTAGAACACAGGAGGTGCCTTAATAGTCATCTGTGGGATGAGGCAATGGATCTCACCAGCTCTCTCACCCATGTCCAATTAGTCACCGAGTCATTTCTATTCTTACCTGTACCTACTGCCTCCTTCACACACCCCCAGTCAGCTCCCAGGTTCAGACCTCACCTCCTCCCTTCACGACTATTGGCAATTGTCTACTAACCAGGGCCCCTGACCCTTGCTCCTCATCCATTTAGGCTCTTGCCACAGCCATTTAAGACATTAATTTTGATTACATTCCTCCAATATAAAAGTCATACATGTTGCTAAAGGAAAACTTAGGAGACATGGATGAATGAAAAAAAAGGGGTGGAGGGGTGGGAAACACCACCCATATTCCTACCATTTAGAGATCAACAGTATTTACATTTTGAAGTATTTCCCTGCCGGCCTCTTTCCCTCTGCACAAGCTTCTATGTTTATTGCATATAGCTGTGCTTCTACTGACTCTTTG
The DNA here is from genome assembly GCF_001890085.2 of Hipposideros armiger. NCBI lineage: Eukaryota > Metazoa > Chordata > Mammalia > Chiroptera > Hipposideridae > Hipposideros > Hipposideros armiger. The sequence goes on along the minus strand of NW_017731360.1, from coordinate 5,703,320 downwards.
GATTAATGCTCTACTTTGAAAAAAACCTATCATCATAGCAGCTAGTGGTTAAATTTACTGTGTAACTTAAAGCATGGTATTTAACCTCTCTATGCCTCAGTTTCCTCGCTTGTAATAGGGGAATGATATGAACACCTACTTCATTGATAGGGTGTGTGGATTAAATCTGGAAAGCGAGCCTGCTAAGTGCTCAGTGTTAGCTATTATTATTATTGTTGCTGTAGTTTTTGTTTCTGAGCGCTTACCCTGTACCAGGCACCATTCCAAATGCGTTACGTGCACTGACTCATGTCATTTTTGTAAAATGGGTGTGGCTATAACTTAACACGATAACCTAAAGAAGCTTCGGTCGTTTTACAAAGGGAAGGGAAAGCAAAGCTGGCGACGGCTCTCTCCAGCTTGCACGAGTCAGATGCTCCCACCATCTGGAGGACACGTAATATTAAAGACAATAGCTGGTGTTCCTCCAAACACTTGACATCCGTTAGGCCCAGTGCTGAGTGTTTGCAAGCGCTGGCGTTCCCTCCCACAGTGCCGGTTTTCATAACCTGAACTGTGCATAGCTTGATGGATCAATTAGGGAACACAATTTGCATCCTGCGGCTTGCGATTGGTTAGACACCACTGCAAGCTGGAAGCAGCCTGGAAGCTGCGGCTGGGCTGCCATGTGGCTGCTGGCTGGGTCTTGCTTTGTTTATCCTAACAATGGTTGCTCCTCAAGGTGTGTCACTGATGGTGCTGGATGTGATAGAAATGGGCAGGTCGGTCAGTACTCCAGAGGAGAATCTGGATGTAATCGAAACCCAGGAATGCTCAGGGATGTTTAACATTCACAGCTGGACACATATTGCTATGACAAATACCTTTATTATTAAAATACCAGCAAGAAGAATGACGTTGGGATTGCTAGACTGAAAATCTCTCAGCCAACCGTGTTTTCACATTAGTTTCTACGATTCATTTCAAAACAACAATACATAATAATAACCTTTGTTAACATTCACTGCTCATTCCTATGTTTCAGGCCCAGTGCTAAGCGATCTATTTAATCTTTACAACGCTATTTGTTATTGGCTCCATTTTATAGATGTGAAAACTGAGGCACAGAGAGATGAGGCAATGGCTCAATGTCACACAGTTAGAAGGAGGCAGAACTAGGCTTCAAACACGCACAGTCTGGCTCAAGCCAGAAACCTTAGGGCCGGCAGAGTGGCGCGTTGGTTAAGAGCTGGCTTGGGACGCCAGCTCTGCGCAGCAGGGCCCCGCTTCGGATCCCACATGAGGGCCAGTGACACTGCCCTCTACAGCTAAGATGGTGAACAACAGCTCAACCTGGAGCTGGGCTGCCATGAGTCGCCGGCGTAGGCTGCAGCCCCTGCTGCAGTGGGCTGCCATAATCTACCGTGAGTGGCCAGCAGCCAGCGTGAGCTGCCAAGAGCCACTGTGAGTGGCTGTCCAGTGGCCGGCAACCGATCTGCCTCACCTGGGAAGAGTGCAAGGATAGTACCAACATGGGCCAGTGAAGCAACGTCCTCCACAACTAGACTGAAGAACAAAAGGACAGCAACTTGTCTGTTCCCCTCCCCCAATTCTCCAATAAAATCTTAAAAAAAAAAAAAGAAAAGAAACCTCAACCATGGTGCTGGACTACTGGACTGCTGATAGTGTGTGGTTTCCTAGTTCTTCCATGATAGTTGAATGGGCCACATTATCTCATTTAGTTTTCTGACCAATCCCAGGGAACAGTTACCATTATTTTTGCTCTTTCCCAATGAAGACCAAGGCATAGAGACGTCCAGCAAATTGCTTTTGAAAAGCCACACAGCCAGTAAGTGGCTGAGCCTGGGCTCAGAATGACACTTGCCAAATCCAAAGTCCTTGACCTCCCTGCCTGGGTAAGGTCCCCCTGCTATTTCCTCTCATAGCATTACATGTCCATCAGTCCACAACTGATCACAGTTGTCATCTGACACAACTAACTGTGTGGCTATTTGGTTGTCTCCCCGAGTAGGGGGTAAGCTCTGTGAGGGCAGGGTCTGTGTTGAGTTTTGCTCATTGTTTGTCCCCACCACAAAGTAGGTGCTCAGTTTAATATCTGCAGATTAAATGAGTTAATGATGGAGTCTGCCAAAAGTACTGAGCTAGACCCACGGGGCTCAGGGGGAAACACTCCAGCTCCCTCAGCCCCACTGAGGCAGTTTCTAAGGCTTGGGGCATTGGGCTCAGTCTGTTCTGACTTGGGGGGGTCATAGAATGATCTCAGCAACTGAGCCCATCAGCAAGTAGGGAATGGAACTGTCTTTATTGTCCAGAGCTTGGATCCAGGTCCTCGGACTCATAGATAATACTAATGGCCTAGCTAAAGCCATCTCCCTTCTTCCTTCCTGGAAAGACTTGCTTTATCTGGGTCCTTCCCCTTGAGGCCAAGCAATCAAGGGACAAGTCCTTCCTCAGACCTGGGGCACAAATCATGATTGGTCTAAACCAATCATGGTGATTATATTCCCTTTGCTAGTATTGATTTAGTGAAAGGTTTGTGATCCAATCTCAGCCAATGGACCTGAGGGGAAGTCTCAAGGGGAGGCTTCCAATAAAGGTCTTCTTCCTTTTAAGATGCATAAGAGTAAATGCCCTCTCTCTTCATCTGTACACGATGGCAGGTACTGCTGCATCCATCTTGTGAGCACGAGGCAAGCCATTGCCAACAGGGGAAGGAGGCTGATATCTCTTCGAAGACATCTTTGAGTCATTGAATTTCCAAACCCTAGAACTTCTCTTCCTTGTTATGCAAGAAAATGAACTCCATATGGTTTAGACTTTCTGCTCCTTGCTGCTCAAAGCCTCCTGATTGGCAGACAAGGAACCTCTGGCTCCTGTGACATTTGTCTAGCTGTTCAGCTGCCTCTCTGCATTTTGGTGCCTCATTTAGGGGTGGTGGAGGCTGGAAACTAACATTTGTGGGGTTCCTACTACAAATGCATTGTCTCATTTCTTCCACTCAATAACGACAGACATGTAGAGTAGCTTCTTTTATTCTCAATTGATTAATAAGGAAACTGAAGTGCAGTCAGGTAAAGTGGCTTGTCCAGGGCCCCACATATAGACTCCCCATTGCCCATAGGATAAAACCCAGACTTTTAACCATGGCATTGAAGAGCCTCAGTTCCTTCCAACTTCTTCAGTTTCAAGTCTTACCATTCCGCACACCCCACCTCACTTCGAGCTCTAGTCAAACAAAATTTCCTTTGGTTCCTCTGGTGTGCCCTTTGTACATGTCGCTCTCTCTGCCTGGGACACTCTATTTCCTTTCTGTCTGACACTTCACTCTTTAGGCATTGGTTTTGCTGCCACATCCTCTCAGAAGCCTTTCCTGATCACCCAAGCTGGCTGTGGCCTGCCCTTCCTCTGTACACCCACCATGCCGCAATGTCCTGTACTTCCCTCACCCACCACTGTTCACAGTTTATTATGGAGTCATGACTGTGAGTTTCTGGGTGTTTAACAGGGCAGTGTGGTGCAGTGATCAAAAGCATGGACTCTGGCACCAGAGTTTGACTGCCGGCTTCACCACTTCCTAGCTATGGGACTGTGGTACATCCTTTCCTCTCTCTGTGCCTCAATTTCACTCCCCATAAAATGGGGGTACTTAATAGATTCTACCTTGCACGACTGTTGTGAGGATTAAATGAGTTTATTCACGTAAAATACTTAGAATGGTGCTTGGCACATGGCAAGTACTCAATAAATCTTGTCTACATTATTATCTCTATACTCAAAGTACTTGGCACCTACCAGACATTCAGCAAGTATTGGATTAATTAATAGAACAGTTGTGATGGTTAATTTTGTGTTAACTTGGCTGGATCACCAGCTGCCCAGGTAACTAGTTAAACATTATTTCTGGGTGTATCTGTGAGGGTATTCCAGGAAGAGATTAGTATTTGAATTGGTAGACTGAGTAAAGCAGACTGCCCTCCCCAGTGTGGGCATCATCCAATCCACGGAGGGCCTGAATAGAACAAAAAGATGGAGGAAGGGTGAATTTGCTCTGTGTCTGAATGTTTGAGCTGGAACTTCGGTCTTCTGTTCTCAGACTGAGAGTGACACCATTGGCACCCCTGGATTGTGGGCCTTTGGGCTTGGACTGGAAACACCATCAGCTTTCCTGAGTCTCCAGCAGATGGTGAGACTTCTCAGCCTCCACAATCCCATAATGAGCCAACTCATTATCTATCTATCTATCTATCTATCTATCTATCTATCTATCTATCTACCTACCTATCATCTATCTATCTTCAGTTGATTCTATCTCTGGAGAACCCTAATTAATACAGTTGTGGAACTCAGGGTACCCACAATACACCCCCTTGGGCACTGATGCGGCCTGAGGTTAAACACTGCAAAGGCTCTTGAATCAGACACACTTGGGCTCAAATCCTAGCTGTGTGACCTCGGGCAAGTTTACCTCCCCTCCTCCGCCTCCATTTCCTCATCTGTAAACTGAGGAAGCCAATCGCCACCAGGAAAGACTGTTATGTCTAGGAAAGATTTGCCTGGCACAGAGCCCAGCATACAGTAGGGGCTCAAATACCTTCAGTTTCCTTATCCCACCCCATGTCATAATTTTTGCCAAGGGCCACATCAGAAGAAAGGATGTTAGGAAATTGGCTTCTGTCCACTTAAAATCTCAAAGGATAAAGTCGTCTTTGTGATTTAAAGACCCACTCCCCACTCTGTGCTGTCCAGCCGGCACCCCCCACCCCCATCCCAGGGCCTTTGAACTTACTCAGCTTTGGCAGGAAATGGACCCCCCACAGCAGAGAGATCAGAAAGAGCAGACCCTCCCTGCTGGCTTCCCACTGAGTGGAGGGGAATAGGAGGAGCATTGAGGAGCTGGGGGGGTTGGGGGCCTGGTTGAGCACTGCTGCCCAGACACTTGCCCACCAGCTCCCTGTGTGACCTTGACCAGGGCCTGTGCCTTTCAGGGATCTGTTGGCCCTATCTGTCCAATGAGGTTGGGCTCCATGACCTCTGAGGTCCTTTTGGAGCAGGCATTCTGGGATGCAGGAAGTGGGACCCCTCTGCTGCCAGGGAGATCAAAGGGTAGCTTCTCAGAGGAGGCCTCACAGCTGCCTGCCCTCTGGAGCAGCTCCGGGCTTCCTGCTCTGCACAGAGCCTGCTGTGCAGCTCTGGGAATGGCGGAGGCCTCAACCAAGGTCAGATACTGGGCTGCCTCACTCTCCCCCAGTCCTGAGTCATAGGTTTGAGATACTTGACTCCATTTTCCTCTGTTAGCCACCTGTGATGGAGGCCACCTGTGTTGGGAGAATGCCGTACTGTGTGTTCTTCAAGTTTAATTCACAGGAAATGATTGTGTCTTAGGACACTGGGGAACTTCCCACTTTGCCCTTCCAGAACCATCCGGGACTCTGCATGGTTATTTGACCCCATCCACACTCCTGATATAGCCTTTGAGGCTGGTGACACTTAATTTGCCTGATCCCCCATCCTCTAGTTCTGACTGGTTGGTCTCTCCTTGCTCTGCTCAATGCCATCTCTACACCTGTACAGGTGCTGTCCCTGCCCTCCCCTCCCCGACTCAGCTACTCATAGCCAGACTCAGGATTGGTACTTTCTTAGGTCATCTCCCTTCTTCATTGCAAAAGCCTCTGAGGGAGACGTTATTGCCACCTTCATTTTCCAGGAGAAGGAAACAGACCCAGAAAGGTGAGGTGCCCTGCTGACGGTCTCTGGGCAGCTCCAGGCTGAGCCCCAGTCTAAGACCTGGCCGTCTTTCTCCACATCCCATGCCCTGTCCTGTCTCTCTCTCTCTCTCTCTCTCTCTCTCTCTCTCTCTCTCTCTGTCCTGCTTCCACTGGCCAGGACTCTTGGGTTTGCACAGCACAGAAATCCAACTTGAAGAATCTTAAGCCCAAAGGGAAATTATCGAGTTATTAGAAGGGTATTAGGGTAGATTTTAGAGTGGAGCTTAGGAGCCAAATCATCGGGGTACAAATGCTGACTGTGCGCCTTCCTAACTGCGCAGCCTACAGAGGTGACGTCACCGCTTGGTGCTTCGGTTTCCTCATCTGTAGGATGGAGCTTATAATCATACTTCCTTCACTGGGTTTTTGGAAAGGGTCAATGAATTAGGGAAGTGACTACAGTAAAAAAGATGTTTTATATCATGACCCAGTACTCACACAGTATAAAACAAAAGCCCACAACACAAAAGTTGCCCTTATTCTGTGTGATATAGTCTAATGTTTTCTGCTGTCGTTTAGTCTAGTTCTAGCTCTAGTTTAGTCTAGCCTATTTTGTTTATTAAAAAATACTGGTACCAACTCCTAAAAATGATTTTGTGACCCACTCCCCTGCCACAGATTGTAGTTTGAATTTAAACATTGTTCATGTCTATTAAGAGCTTAGCAAAGCATCTGGCACATAAGTCCTCAGTAATCGTTAGCTACTATTACTGTTGTTTTATTAATCACAGACCAACCAAGACTATTGGACAGATTTGAGTGCAGCAGGCACATTAGCACAGTCAGGATAACTCGCTGGCCTCTCTGTCTTTCACCTGGACTTCTCTTTCTGTGTGTCAACATTTCTTCCTTACGCTGGCCTTTGCCATTCATAGCTGCACGCTGCTCTAAGGTGACATCAAAATGGCTCTACTACCCAAAAGGAAAAGAACACTTTCCGTTCTCCCCTCCAGTTTTAGTTAAATAATCATAGCTAACATTTATTGTGTGCCTATGAGGACCAGACACTGTTCTAAGTCTTTACAGTTTTCTACAGTCCTCATGATAACCTAGAGCCCACAGCAGAGATTGGCTTGATGGTCATCAGCTCCATATTCTCTTCCTGGACCCACAAGTGAACTACATTTCCCAGACCCCTTGCATTTGGGTAGGGCCATGTGACTAGTTCTTGCCATCAGAATGCGAGCAGAAGTGACCTGTGGTTCAAGGCAGTTAGGAGTGAATACTCCTTCTCTGTGCTCTCTTTCTTTAATCTGCCAACAGGCTGAGGACAAGGCAACCTTCAAGCCATGTGTTAAAGATGGTGAAACCACATGGTAGAATGAGCATGAGTTTCGGAGTGACTCCACAGGGCAGAGCTGATACTAGCTGTGCCACTGCCTCTGACAATCAGCAGTGGAGTGTGATAGCATAAGAAATAACTTTTTGTTGGGTTAAGCCACTGAGATGTTGGGGTAGTAATTATAGCAGCTAACATTGCCCAGCCTGATTAATACAAAATTACATTTTGTCCATATTTTACAGATAAGGAAACTGAGGCACCACGATGTTAAATATTATACATTTTGTTTTAAGGCTAGCAGGTGATGAGGCCATGATTTGAATGGGGAAAGGCCACAAAATAAGCCCATATTTTATTTATTATTTTATTCTGCGGATCAGCGTCAGCAAACTCCAGCCCACCACAGGCCAAATCCAGCTAGGACTATTTTTTTATGTATCATCTTTGGCTGCTTTCACCTGCAAAGGCAGAGTTTAGCACAGAATTGATAGTTGTAAAAGAGAACATATCCCTCTTCCCCACCAAGGCTGAAAATATTTACCATCTGGTCTTTTTTTTTTTTTTTTAAATTTGAGACCTCTGCTCTAAATTGAAAATTTAATTCCTTTGGAAAGAACATTTGAGTCATGTGACCTTGGCTGGACCAATCACCATAGCTGAGGAGAGTGAGGTGCTGTGATTGGCCAAGCTTTAGTCAGGTGCTTGCCCCTCAGCCAATCAATGCAGCCAGGGAGGCAGGGTTGTATAAAAAGATGCTTAGCCAGATCAAAGAGAGCTGGTAGGGACTGTATTATGTCCCCGTAAAATTCATATGTTGCCACTCTAACCTCCAATGTGACACTGCACTTGGAGATAGGGCCTTTAAGGAGGTAATTAAGGTTAAATAAGGTCATAAGGGTGAGGCCCTAATCCCATAGGACTGGTATCCTTACAAGAAGAGGAGGAGACACCAGAATTTGCTCTATGTTCATGCACAGAGAAAAGGCCATGTAAAGATACAGTGAGAAGGTGCTGTCTGCAAGCTGAGGAGAGAGGTCTCGCCAGAAACCAACCCCCCTGACCCCTTGATTTTGGAGTTCTAGCCTCTAAAACTGATAAAAGAAATCTCTGCTGTTTAAGCCAGCCAGTCTCTGGTATTTTGTTACGGCAGCCTGAGTAAATGAATACAGGAGGAATGGTTTCCCAAATGGTGTGTGTTACTTGGGGGGCATGGGGAATATAGACATGGTGAATCACCACTGGGAGAACCACTGTAAGCCAGGTAACATGCACCTCATCCCCTAATTTATAGCTGCTGAACTATTATAAAATACTATTAACAATAGAGTATTATATATGGGGGTGATTATACCATTGGACAAAACAGTGATAGTAAACTTACCGGTGGGGAGTCGCAGACATAATGGAAAGCACATTGCAGATTTGCTCTCCAATATTTTTGGCAAGACCCCCACACATGGGCCCCAATGGGTGCCTCCAACATTCCCTCTGAGGTCTCTTAGGTCATTTTTCTGATTCTCATACATGTTGGGCAGTATACACATACTGGTATAATATATAGACACATATTGGTATGCATTATACATATTGGTACACACCAGAAAGTAAGGAAGTGCTCAAAAGAATGATGGGGACATGTCAAGAGGACACAGGAACTAACTTAAAGAGGCTCCCACTGGCCAAATCAGGAACAGTTTGAAAAACAAAATAATAAAAAATAGTATTGAATTATAATCCATTGAATAAAATAAAAATCTACAAGTCCATACTGAAATCGATAAATAAACAAATAGAGATGAAGATAATGCTTTTTCCATACTAAAGAATGCCAATTACTAAATTTGAGAAAATTTGAGAGTTAGAAAATCATCAAAAAATGGTAGAACTAGGGGGTGAAAACCTGATGAGGGACAGAATATTAATGAGACTAGAATGTCTCCCCCATGTTACTATTTAGTTACAAAGCGGAACATGGTAACTTGACAGTGGCCTCTACCTTCACGGGGTGATGGCAGCGAGTATCATCAGTATCTGGCTAAGCTGACATGGTGTGCTTCCTGATTGACGCTCAGGACCAGTGGCATAGCAGGGGCGGGGCTATGTGGTGGGGAGTCCACAGCCCTAGGTAGAGACAGTCAGGGGTGAGCCGTATTTCTAAAGAATTAAAAAATAGTAAAACGGACTAAAATTGGTTTGCTTTTCATTATCACCATGTGCCAGCAATTTGGTGATAAAACAGTTCTCCCTGAAAACATCTAAGCAATTGCTGCCATTACTTTTGAGCTTTAATTATATCTTCTTTTTTTTTTAAGATTTTTTAATTGGGGAATTGGGGGGATGGGAACAGTGCTGGGGAATTGGGGGAAGGGGAACAGACAAGTTGCTATCGTTTTCTTCTTCAGTCTAGTTGTGGAGGACGCCGCTTCACTGGCCCAAGTTGGCACCATCATTGCACTCTTCCCGGGCGAGGCAGATCAGTCGCCGGCTTCTGGACGGCCGCTCACTGCGGCTGCTGGCCACTCACGCTGGCTGCTGGCTACACACGGTAGCCCATGGCAACCCCCTACCACAGGGGCTGCAGCCTACGCCGTTGCCAGCGACTCATGGCAGCCCAGCTCCAGGTTGAGCTGTTGTTCAGCATCTTAGCTGTGGAGGGCAGTGTCACTGGCCCTCATATGTGGGATCCGAACCGGGGCCCTCTGGCGTCCCAAGCCAGTTCTTAACCATCACGCCACTTGGCCGGCCCTAGTTATATCTTTAATTATATATTTAGTACATATTTGGTTATATATATATACACACACACACACACATACACATATATGTCATACCTATACATGCTTCCAATTAGCATATTTTAATTATTTCTCTTTTAATCAATGATGGGTTCAAAGTGAATATTTATTTGGAAAATCCCCAGTTATACTGTTGTCCCTGGCATAGGTGGACTCTGCAAAATGTTGTTATTCTTTTTTTTTTTTATTTAATTAATTTCGATTTTTAACCATTCAAGCTAACTTGGGTGCAGTTTGTGCTTTCAACCCCTGTGGTCCTACTCATCCCTGTTTAAATAGTGGACTCAAAATAAGCAATAATAGCAAAGTGATGGTAAAGAAAATTGAACTTGAGTGAGTTTAATTCTGACATTCTGTATGACCACCTGGAGATCATCCCTCATGTGTGACATTTTTTGGAACTTTAGAAAAAAGGTAGTCATTCTTTTCATGCTCACTTCATTGATGGAAAATGCTACAGAATGAGGAGCAGTAAAAAGACTTCCCCAGACAAAACCATTGCTCCCCATGAAGCTGCGCATTGCAGTGGAGACAGCGTGTGAAAAGTTAACCCCAACCATTGAAGAACCCTGTGATGCAAAGCGGGGGTCAGTGAGGATTTTGCTCTCTGCTGTATGTGACAATTTTTTCCTGCGTTATCTTTTATTAAGTGTGAAGTTTTAGGTGAGGTCAATCAGACACCAAAATATTTGAATCAGCTGGAATCAGCCTTGATCACGGTACAGTAAAACATCAAGTTTAAAATCGCTTCCTGCCTGTTGGTGAACAGAAAGTGTGGAGAAGGTCATTAACTATTTGCAACAACAAATGTAAAGAAACAAACATTTACATAGAAAAAATAATCATGTTTCCAAGATGATTGCTGTAAGAATCTTCTATGCTGGCTACTCTGTCAGAGGAAATAAAAGGAAAATGTTTGAAGGCCACCATCATTTTCATCAAAAACTAGATAGTCTTAAAAAATAGTGGATCTGGGGTGGCCGGTTAGCTCAGTTGGTTAGAGTGAAATGCTTATAACACCAAGGTTGCCGGTTCGATTCCCACATGGGCCAGTGAGCTGCACCCTCCACAACTAGATTGAAACAACTACTTGACTTGGAGCTGATGGGTCCTGGACAAACACACTGTTCCCCAATAAAATTTTTATGTATATTGAGTGGTCATAAAAGTCATGACACATTTTTGCAACGTAAAACGTAGAAAAAATGTCATGACTTTTCCGACAACTCTATACACACACACATACACACACACACATATATATGTATATATAGACAGGGGATCAAATAATGTAAATTTTCAGCTATTCTGTCTGTTTTTGCCAAAGAAGAAAAACTTTGGAAGTTGTTTTTCTTAACCAAGTATATTAGAAATATTTGATGAATTTCCTGGTGAATATAATTTAGTGGAAATTTTTTGATTGTGGGGATGTTTGAGTCATTTATCAATCCCAAAGACACAAAGCCAGGAGCAGCACTGCAATTTCTTGGACTTATTGTGAAAGGGGATTTTTATGGGTCTTTCCCAAACTTACCCCTACGTTTATGACTTTTTCTATCTGTTGATTCATATGAAAGAAAGTTTTCTAAATTAAAATGAATAAAAAGTATTCTTTGATCAGTTATAAGTGAAGACAGATTTACAAATCTGGCTACACTTTGTACTGAACATGAACATATGAATAAGATCAATTCCGATGAATGTATGAGAAATCTGTAGCAG
>NW_017731360.1:5677606-5690621 GCF_001890085.2 Hipposideros armiger | reverse complement strand
AAATGAATATGATAATATATCAATTCAGCAAGAAGGAAGCTCAGATTCCTGAAGGATAATTAGGGGAGGATACAGCAAGCCACTGGGTATGTGGTCCTAGGGCTGGAGGGACAGACCAGGGTGGGAGAATTAACCCTGTGCAAGTCATGGGAGGGATGGAAGGAATTACACAGAGAAGAAAGAAGGGTGAACCTTAGGGAGGCCAAGATTTAAGAGCAGGCTGAGGAAGAGAAGTCAGCAAAATAAACAGAAAAAGAACAATACGAGAGGCAAAGGGAGAGTTCATAGACAGAGGTGTCACAGAAGTCAAGGGAGGCAAGACTTTCAAGCAGGACTAAGTGTCACTGGGGACAAATGGCATGAAATGTCAAATTGGATAAGGACAAACTTTTAAAGTGGATTCCAGTAAGTCCTTAGTGATACACCCACCGACATACCTATGAAGACTCAGAAAAAGATAAAAATTCATTAAGACGTGGAAAATCAGGATTGAAAATCATCCCATGGTCAAAATCAAGACTTCCCGCCAATTAGAAAGGGAGTGAGAAGTGCAATAGCAAACCACCTGTGATATTTCATAAGAAAGTGCTCAGTGGAAATATCTCATCCTCCCTCCCTCTCTGCCCCTGGGTCAGAGACAAGGTATGTTGCAACCAGAAAAATGGGCAGCCGAGTTTCTCAGCTTGGGAGCTGCTGTTTGGGGCAGCCAGAGTGTTGTCTCCCCTCCTCCACATCAGTCCTTTAAAAAAAAAAAATCCATGTAAAAACTGCAAGTTTTTAGAGAATGAAGATGGGGCAGGATGTGGAGGGAGGGACCTGGGAGTACATTTTGTCTGAATTTGGGGATTCTGGTTAGTATTTCTTTTTTTTTTCTTTCTCTTTTTCTATATGTACTAATTTTATTCATGTATTAGAATAAGAAAAGAGAGATATTCAAAATGATTACATGTAAGTTTGTGTATTGCAAGATGATATTTGGTAAAAACGCCTTTATAAAAATGCCTGCCCCCCCTAAAAAGTAATTGGAAGGGAATACATCAAACTTAGTTATCACTAGGTCATGGGCCCAAAGGAGATTGTCCCCCTTTTTCTTTGACTTTTATGTATTTTCAAATGTGTCTATCATGAATGGAATAAATAAATGCAATTAAAAAAAAAAAGACAGATGAAAAAAATGTTCGTGATTTGGAGATTGGTGAAAGAATTGTCAATCTAGGGATGACATGGGGGAAAGCAGGAATGCAGCTCCTATGAGTAATCGCTGAAATTTCTAGAGCACTTTCTGTTTTGCAAAGTGCTTTTTTATAAATGTCATCTCAATTTGCAGACTTTGCAGGCTGGAAGGGACAGGGTCATACACACTGTAGCACATGGGAGAGCTCCCTTAGGGGTCTCCCAGTTTCTGAGGAGCCCCCTGCTGTGCTGGGAGGAAGGTAATCAGGGGAACCTGTCCCAGGAAAAACCCTCCCCACAAGTTTTCACTACTGGTTCCGCAGTGGGTGTGGGCCCAGCTCATAATAACCACTTAAGTGGCCAAAGTGCCTGGTGCCCAGCTCCTCCTCGCACTAGTCCTATGAAGTGGGAAATATTTATGAAGTCACCTTCATGTTATGGATTAGGAAACATGGCACAGAGAGGTGAGGGGACTCATCCAAGGTCACACAGAACCAGGATTCCAGCTTGGAGAGTGCCGCCAGTGTGGCTCCACAGCTACTCTGCAGCCCCAAGAGCTCTAAGCCTCGGTGAGGCCTGTCTCAGTCCCGCTCAACTCCCCCTCCCCCACCCCCAGCCTTTCCCAGCTGTGCTCCATGCCCTGGACATGCAGTAGGCATCCTGAGGCTGTCTCAGGTGTGTCTGCCTAGACACACCTGCAGGGGTTTTCTCCCCACCTGCTCCATGCAGAACACCAGAAGAGCTTGAGCTTTGTTATCTGTGTTATCTTGTCATCCCTTCTCTGAGGCACATACCACAGGAATGCCCTAGCTAACTGAATCCATTCGTTTGACAAATATTTATTGAGTGCCCACTGTGTTCCAGGCACTCTTTTAGCCAGCAGGCGTTCAACTGTGAGTCAGACAAATTCAGATGGAGGAAGGACTGAGGGTGCAAGGGCATTTTGTGGAGGGAAAACCGTTGAGTTAACATTTCGGAATGCTATCTCACTGTGCGTCTGTGTGTGGGGAGCAGACACTCACAGGGCTGTTAGCTTTGCTGAGGCACCATGGTCTAGGAGACAGGCACAGAAATGGAGGGGATCAGGCCTCACCAATCACATGCCGTGTGGCCTTGGTCCCCTGACTTCATCTCTCTGAGCCTCAGTGACTGTGAAATGGGGATCACCAGAGCTGCCTCACAGGACGGTTTTGGGGATGAAAGGAGGGGTCAGGGCCCATGTGTGGGCCTGGCAGGGTGTGGAGGAGGCACCCAGCAGGGAACAGCTATCACTATTGTGTTTTCTTTATCTCTGGGGTTTTTCAACGTGACTATGAACTTCATTTTATCAGCCTTCAGATTCCCATCCCTCTACCAGGCTGCTGAACTTGGCTCTAGTCCTCAGCTCTGCAGGAGTAGAAATTTGACTTTGTCAGGTCCAGAGGGTCATACTTTCGGGATCCCAATGAATGAGCCAGGTGTCACATGGCTCATTTACAAAGAGGGCTACTCCCTTACAGTGACCTGAGTATTCTATGCCCCATCAGGGTTGAGGAGACAAGCTCCTATGGAATGTGAACTGTAAGACTGGGTCTGACCTGTGACACTTCAGGGAATCCACTCAACATCCCTGTGGAGAGATAGTATTAACCCTATGTAGATAGGCAGAAAACAAAAACTGAGGCTCAGAGATGGATCACATTTCTTGAAAGGAGTTGGAATTCACTTTTTAAAATGTTGTTCAGGGTGGTTGGGTGGCTTAGTTGGTGAGAGCGCGTGCTCTTAACAACAAGGTTGCCAGTTTGACTCCCACATGGGATGGTGGACTGTGCCTGCGCACCCCCACCCCCACCCCACAACTAGACCAGAAGTGGTGACTTGACTTGGAGCTGAGCCGCGCCCTCCACAACTAAGATGGAAGGACAACAACTTGACTCGGAGCTGATGGGTCCTGGAAAAAACACACTGTTACCCAATAAAGTTTAAAAAAAAATGTTGTTCAAAGTTAGTTCAGGATCAGAACAATGTAAGGTGGACCACTCCCAGCCTAACCCTGAGGCATGTATGAGTGAGAGTTCTTTTGGTTACAAGGATATAAGCTGTAGTGGGTTAAATGATAGCCCCCCCCCCCTGCCAAAAAGATGTATCTGTGTACTAGCCTCAGAACCTGTGAATGTGACCTTATTTGGAAAAAATAGTCTTTGTGAATGTAATTAAGTTAAGAATCTTGAGATAAGATTATTCTGGAGTACCTGGGCTGGCCCTGAATTCAATGACAAGTGTCTCTGTAACAGACAGAAGGAGAAGGCCATGTGAAGATGAAGGCAGAGATTAGAGTGATGCCACCAGAAGCCAAGGGATGCCTGGAGCCAGCAGAAGCTGGAAGAGGCAGGAAGCAGTCTCCCCTAGAGCCTTAGAAGGGAGTGTGGCCCTACTCACATCTTGATTTGAGACTTCTGGCTTCCAGGACTGTGAGAGAATAAATTCCTATTGTTTTAAGTCATCGAATTTGTGGGAACTTGTTACAACAGCTCTAGGAAACTAATACACCTGCTCCAGGGGAATTTGGCTGGCTCGTTGTAGTGTGGCTTGCAATGAGGCTGAACTCTGGAGGGGCTGGTAGAGGCCTGGGAATGCTGCCAGGGCCTTCTTCTCTGGACTCTGCCCCTCTCAGCACAGGATGCCTGTTCGCTTGGATGGGTTCTTCTGGGGCTATGGACTTAAGTGTCCAAGGAAAGGCCGGGAGAAGGATTCTGTTTGCCCTGGCTTGGTCATGTGACCCTCCAATCCCCACCAGAACCACCTGGTTGGAATGAGAGGCACAGCAATTCCTCCAAAGAAGGGAGCTGCTGCCACCAGCAGAAGGAAGGGACCTGCCAGGCAGCACCGATTGATGTCCTTTGGGAAGCCTGGAAACGGCTTCTCCCCACATTGGTGAAGGGGTCTGAAGTCAAACCTATGCAGCTGTCTGTCCCCTTCCTCCTCTCAAGTGAACCTCTCGTATTTTTGCATTCTTTGTGATTTATACCATTGCTTTGGTTTTATGACATGTCCCTTTCAGTCTCCTACAGGCCACATTTTGTTTCAGTGAATGACGATTGCATAGTGCCTCCTATTTCTTCTGGCCCTTGCCCCTTCTCTTACTCCATCCCTAACATTCCAGTGGGATATTCTAGACCCTGCCCTGCTGGCTGTAGTTGATTGGTCCAAGAATGGCCATCTGACACACAGGGCCAATTAGAGTAGGCTCTCTTAGGTGGCTGAAGCTCTGAACCGCTGGTTGGGGTAGCTGCTGGTGCCCCTGTCTCTTGCACTCTGCAGAGAGGCGGAGGACAAATTAAGCTGATATTCAAGGGAGGCTGAGGGGAGGGAGGCCTGGGGTGTCCTAGTCCCTGGTTTGATTCTTCCCCAGACTTCTGCTTCTTGCACAGCTTGGCTGTTCAACATTTTCTTGGATTCTGTGAGCCAGTAACCCCCTTTTCCTGCTTAATTGCTAGCCTGAGATGGAGTTCTGTCTCTTGCCACCTGAAATGTGCAAAAAATTTGCTCAATATTATGTATAAGTGGAATAAAGCCTAGCACAAAAGACTGGTGTCAGGTCAAGTGTTTGCTCCATCTCGTTTTACATATGGAAAAACTGAGGCCCAGACAGGGAAATGAGCTATCCACAGCCACGCAGGTGAGCAGTGGAGCTGGTACCCAAAACACAGGCCCCAGTTGTCTGTCAAGAGTGACAGAGGAGTCACTTCTTTAAGGAGCTTTCGATGACTCTGGCACCCTGATTTGTGTGTGATGTGGGATGGCTGGCCTTATTCCTTTCGTTGCCTCAATTTCCCCATTCTGTCCCTGTGGGTACACAATTCCTGGCAGAAGAGAAAGGAACCAGATGTTATCTATGTGGGCTGCTTTGAGTTCTCAAGGCCTACAAAAGGCTATTATTATTTAATTATGGCAAATGGTAATTATAAGGGAAGGTAATTGTCTGCCCTTTCATTATAGCACTTCTGCCCTTTTTCTCTGGCAGCCCCAGGGCCAGTCATAAAAGAGAGCCGAGGTCCAGATCTGCTGTGACAGCCCAGGGCTGGAGGGTTGTGGAGACCAGCTAGGAGGAAGCGCTGTAAATATACTTACTGCCATCATTTTCTGAAGGTGACTTGTGGATGATGAAGCCCTTTCATACCCGGGAAATCCTTAGCTACTATAGGAAAAGAGGAACTGGCACTCCCTGAGTGCTGTCAAGGTCTTGGACACTGTGCTGGGCACTCTATATTCTCCAGGTGAGATCATGCCCATAAAAAGCCCAGCAAGGTGCCTCACTCATAGTAAAATGCTTGGTAAATGGTGGTGTATACGTATTCTAATCCTGACTCACTGCTCTGTGAAATAAGGATTCTTTCTCCTCCTCATTTTATAAATGAGAAGACTGAGATACCCTCAGGTTTTAAAGCTAGTGGGAGCCAGTATTTGTATGCTGTGTGTCTGATCTCAAAACACTCGTGTTTTTCACTTACAACAATTACCATTGCCCATTTCACATTTGAAGGAATTGAGGCCCAGAGATGCAATATGGCTTCCCCAGCTCATGAGGTTATTTAATAGAGTCAGGACCTGGGTCCATATGTCCTGCCCTGCCTGGTTGGGAGCTCTGACTTGCTGCTGGCTCTGCTCTGCCCCACTGACCTTCCCTCTGTCACCTCCCTGCACCCCACAACCCCCAGCTCACTACTAATGGTAGAGACACAAAAGATGGCTAAGACTTAGTCTTGTCCCTCTGGCTAAGCGAACACTAAGCTAAATTGTAGACTTGGGAGCCCCTGAATAAGGCTGACCTGTGTGACCAGCTGTCACTGTCCATGACAGACATTACTGATCAGTCACAGCCGTTTTTCATGTTCAAAGCCCAGATTCCTAGGGCTGGCTGAGTGGCTCAGTTGGTTAAGAGCTCGCTCAAGAGTTTGAGCTCTGAGCAACAGCAGTTCGATGCCCGGCCCAAGCTGAGCTGCCACTAAGCTGCCAATAGGTAGCAGGATGGCTCAGCTTAAAAAAAAAAAAAAGCCCAGATTCCTCGTCCTTTGAGATTTAAATAGAAAATGGCTGGCACGTCCTACCTCACATTTTGTAGAAACCCAATGATGTCTCCAAGATTTCTTCAAACCCAGTGATTTGCAAAGTCCTGGTCACTTTCAGCTCTGACCTTCTGCTCCTAGTGCACCTTTACTCTCTCCCCTCTGCCAATCTTTACTCTCCGCTCAGTGCCAGTCCAGACAACCCAGTGCCAACCTATCATTTAGCCTGCAACCCATTTTACTGAAGATTTAAGAAACAGAGGGAGGGTTGTATCACAGCAATGAAAAGGGAAGAACGTTGAATAATATCATCCCTATTTTTACAAATCCTGTAACCACCTGTCCACTGGCCACCTCTCCGAGCTCTCTCCTGTCTTACTGATCATCCCCACATTTCAAGAAAATGCTCACATATTTCAGCTTGTTCATTTTCTGAGTCCCCTCACCTTCCAATATTCAATCCTAATCATCTTTTATTGGATGAATGAATGAACAAATACGTGTTGAGTACCCAGTTTACAGTCTGATGTTAAATCATGGGATTATACATCTGAATGCAAAATTATAGCTGGGATAAGTGTGCAAACAAGGAGATGTCCATGGAGCTATGAGAGCATTCTGAGGGTAGCAGAAGGCCATCCTCAGGATGTGGCTATGAGCCATGACCTGTTGGGTGAGTAGTTCATTAGGCGATGAGACATTGTGGGTGTGGTCAGATTGGAGGGGGGTTCTGCGAAGGCCGTGTGGCAAAAGAAAGCGTGCCTTCCAAGAACTCACAGGAGGCCTGTATGGCTGGAGCACAGCGGCCAAGGGGGAGAGTGGTCCCGGTTGAGGAGAGAGGGTTTTGGCAGGGGTCACACCATGTAGAGATTTGGGGGCCATAATCCCCATCATTTTATCATGAAGAGCAATTTAGTCCTCCATCTCCTCCTCAGCCATGGACAACCTTGGTATATCCCAAACTCCATTAATATCTCTGTTAAACAGAGGGTCAAACACTCAGTCTTTCCAGAGCGAGTAGTAGAAGATTTTCCTTTCCCGCCCCACCCTCCAAAAAGCGGAAAGGCGAGCACAGGCGGATTTGGTTTCACACTGATGTGGATTACGTCACCACCTTAAGATGGCAGAGTGGCCAGTACGGGATTTAAATGACACTTTTCCTCCATGTTATAGCTTGGACAGTACAGATGAGATGGACTGGAGAAGTTGCTATTGGGGATGGGGAAGTGTGAACTGCTGTTTTCAGGGAAGATTTTCCAGGGGAGGTGAGGTGGGGGTGTGTCCCTGAAGTACAGGTAGCCAACATTGCTATGGCCTAGCCCATACATGATCTCATTTAATACTTGGCCTATGAACTTAGTATTATTGTGCTCAATTTGCACATGAGAAAACTGAGGTCGAAAGGGAGGGAGAAACTTGTCTAAAATCACCAGCCTATAAGTGACAAAGCCAGGGTTCAAACGCAGCTCTGTTGGACAATTAAATCTAATCTATTAACTTTAAAGTCTATGGCCTTCTTAAGAGAAGCAAAATGAGCAAGAGTGAAGACGGTGAATAGGCAGAGAACTCACATGTTTAATCATTCATTCACTCAATTAACACCACATAGCACCCACCATGCACTGGGCACTGAGTGAAAGGAGCTCTGGACCAGGAGGTAGAGGACCTCAGCTGAAGGCCTGGCCCCAAGATTAAGCCAACCATTTTCGTTCGTTGGGCCTCAGTTTCCCCACCTGTGAAATGGGGGTTAACATCCCTGCCAGCCTCCCTCTCAGGACTCCTGTGGGGGTCCAGTTAGAAAGTACATCTGCTGGGGCAGCCGGTTAGCTCAGGTGCTCTAACTGGTTCAATTCCCACATGGGCCAGTGAGCTGCACCCTCCACGACTAGATTGAAAACAACGATTTGACTTGGAGCTGATGGGTCCTGGAAAAAACACAGTTCCCCAATTAAGTTTTTTTTTTTTTAAAGTACATGTGTTGAAGCTTGAGGTTGTTTTAGTTCTGATGGGAGGTGCACCCCAGTTTGGGGATGAGGAGGGGCTAGCTTGAGTAGAGGGCAAGAGAAAGACAATGGAAATCCCTGGGCATCAAGGCCCCGCTGTGAACAGGCTGGGGCTGCGATGCTATGAAGCCAGCTTTGTGCTTGCCGTGATGGGGGCTGCAGAACCCAGGAGTCACCTGGACATCTGCTTTCTCACTCCCCACATCTCTCAGTCACCAAGTCCTGGTGACACTGAGTCCTTAAAATGTCCCACATTTGTCCACTTCTTTCTACCTCTGCTAGTGCTATATTGGTCAAAACCATCATCATTGTTCACCTGGGAGACTTTGAAAATCTCCCTGCTTGCCTCACTGCTTTTCTGCTTTCCAGCACATTCTTTCCCCAGCAGCCATATGGACCTTTTGAAAATAAATCTGACCACATCACTTCTCTGCTTACCGCTCACCTCCCCATGACTTCCTATTGTTCTTAGGCTAAAATCCTAAATCCTTGCCAGGGCCTACCTGGCATGTCCCACCTGCAGTGTCATTCTGCAGTCCCCCCTTACTCCACTCAAGGTTCATTGTCCTTTCTGGCCCTTCAGTATAGCAAGCTCCTCCTTGCTTCGGAAACTTCACACTCTGTTCTCTCTACCAGAAATGCTCTTTTCTTATCTCTTCCCTGGTCTCAGTTTAAATGTCCCGTCTTCTGGAAAGTTCTCTGATTTTCAACTTACCTGCTCCTCAAACACCTCAAACCTATCCTTTGTAGCTCTCATGAGAAGAATTAAAGAACTATTTGATTATCTGTTAAATTCTGTCTCCTGGAAGAGACTGGGAGAACTCACCAATGGCTACTTTTCGTCTCCTTCCAGAGGGAACACTGTACTTCCCAGCCTCCCTTGCAGTTGGGCAGGACCATGTGACTGTCTGGGTCAATGGATGGTGAGGAGAATGATGCATGTCCCTTTCCGGCTGAAGCAGTTGTAAAACCTGTGCATGATTCTCCAGTCTCTCTTCTCTCTCTCGCTCTCGCTCTCGCTCTCGCTCTCGCTTTTTTTTTTTTAGCTGAGCCATCCTGCCACCTGTTGGCAACTCAGCAGCAGCTCAGCTTGGGCTGGGAATCGAACCGCTGTTGCTCAGAGCTCGCACTCTTGAGCGAGCTCTTAACCAAATGAGTCACTCGGCCGGCCCCAGTCTCTCTTCTCTTGCCATGGTAACTAAGGTCACATGTTGTAGTGGGGGCAGCTTCAAAATGGTAGTGATTCCTCAGCCTACGTCTCTGGGTGAATAGAGCGGAATACTCGGGATGGGCATGTGGCACTAGTGAGAAATAAACCACTCATGTTACGTCATTGAAGTTTTGGAGTTCTTTGTTACTTCAGCATAGTCTGGTTTATCCTGACTAATTATCCTAACTAATGCTTTATCAGAGCAGGGCCTGAGTTTTCTTCACTGCCTCTCCGGAGCCTGAGGCCCTAACTGCGACATAGAAGTAGGTGCTTTGTAAAAAGTAGGTACTTGTTGATGGAGTAAATGAGTGAAAAAATAGAACATGTAAGACATGGTCACTTCCTCAAAGAATTGAATGTAACCCGAGGGACAGATACTTATACACACAACAGTCAGAATATAATCAGGGGCTCAAATGTAAAAGTTAAAGAAGAGGAAGGGAGGTCAGTAGGTTGGAGCAATCGTGGAGGGCTTCCTAGAAAAGAATAAGGAGGCGTTGAAGAATTGGAAAAGATGAGAGTTGGCTTGCTGTCCAGCCTATCATTTGTCCACTCATCCAGCAAACACTTATTCTAATGCACCATGATGAGTGCTTTGCAAGCACTGTTGGCCAGAGGACCAGATGCTCTTGGGAACAAGAGAGGAAAGTGCCTCTTCCCATGCAGAGGATCTAGAATGGCTTCACAGAGGATGTGATGTTTAAGCAGAGCCTTGACATGGTGTTCACCAGAGAGATGAGAGATGAGGAGAAAAGGACTAAGGATCCCAGCAGAGGGAATGAATACCATGAGCAGAGGCCTGCAGGCATGAAGGTGTACAGTATGTTCAGGGAAGGGGCAGCATCTAGCATGGCTGGATTTGAGGGGAGGAGTCTGGGTACCAGTGGCAAAGACATGAGCTCAGTCCCTGGCTTCTTATACCTCAGGCCACACCGACTCCATTCAGACCATGTTAAAAGCATCTTGGACGGTCTGGGAAGGCATTTTAGAGAGCACCTAAGTTAAGACCTGAAGGGTGAATTGAAGGTGACCAGAAAAGGAGGAATGAAAGGTAAAGGGATGAAAGTTCCAAGCAGAGAGAACAGCCGTGCAAAGGCCTTAGAAGTGAGAGGGCAAGTCCTGAAAAGGCAGCTCCCTTTGTCTGGCTGCAGCGTAGCTTTCCAGGAGGTTAGATAGGAGGCTAGATAGGAGGCATGTGAGGCAGAGGTAGGCCAGGTCATGGTACTCTCTCCTGGTAATTCCCCTAGAAATACTTCATCTCAGCAGGCAAAGCTTTTAGGATTCTGTCTCCCATCTCCCTTTTCAGCCTAAATTCTGGTGCCTTTGCATATGCTATTCTAAGTGCCTAGAATCACAATGATGATGATAACAATAACAATAACATTTGTTGGGCCCTTTAGAATATTAGGTGTTGTGTCAATCATTATTTCATTGAATAACAGTGACATCAACAATGGCCTGGGTTGGAACATTTTAAAGGATTTCTTTTTTCTTATTGGACTTTATTTTTTAGAAGTTTTAGATTTACAAAAAAATTGAGAGGATATTACAGGGAATTTCCACATATCGGCCACCCAGTTTTCCCCACTAGTACCATCGTATGTTAGTATATTCATTATAATATCATTATTTATTGATGGATACTTTTTATTGACACAGTAACTAAAGTCTATAGTTTATTAAGATTTCTGTAGTTTTTACCTAATGTCTCTTTTCTGTTCCAGGATCCCATCTAGGATATCACATTACATTTAATTGCTATGTCTCTTTAGGCTCTTCTGGACTGTGACAGTTTCTCAGACTTTCATTGTTTTTGATGACCTTGACAGTTTTGAGGAACACTAGTTAGATATTTTTTAGGATACCTCAGTATTCAAGTTTGTCTGGTGGTTTTCTCATGACAAGACTGGGGTTATAAGTTATTGGAAGACCAGAGAGGTAAAGTGTAATTTTGTCACATAATCTCAAACGTTCATCCTCTTAACATGATTTGTGACTGTTGAAGTTGGCCTTGATCACCTGGCTGAGGTAGTAGTTGCCTAGTTTCTCCACTGTGAAGTTACTTTTTTCCTTCTTTTTTCATACTGTATTCTTTGGAAGGAAGTTTGAATGCACAGCCCACACTTAAGGAGTGGAGAGTTATGCTTCATCTCCTTGACTATCTACATAAATTATTTTGAATTCTTCTGCATAGAGATTTGTCTCTTTCTCTTTTTAAAATTTATTATCTTACTGAACTTCTTAACATTGGGTTGATGACACTCATCATCCCCATTTTTTCTGGAAACTGGAAGGCCTTTCCTTCTTCCCCAGCCCGCTCACCCCAGCTCTAATTTCTGAAGACCTGCACCGCTCTGAGAAAAAGAGTGGCCTCTTCTGTGTTCTCCTTCTCATGCTTGTAATTCCAACTGATTCATGCCACGTTTATGTATTGTGCTCTGTTCTGTGTCAGGCACTGAGCTTGGAACTTGGACCCTGAAAACAAATGATCTACGTGGGTCCTGTCCTCCAGTTGCTCACAGCCTTGACATCTGTGGAAGGCTAGACTGGAAGCGCCATGAGGGCAGGCACTTTGTCCAAATTGTTCTTAGCTGTGCTTCCAGCCCATCAGCAGAGTCTTATAGCAGGTCCTCAATCACTATTTACAAATTGGGAAATGCTTCCTGGAGGATGGCAAACGGTGGCAGGTGATTGCTAATGTGTGTGTCCTTCCCCAGGGACTGGGTGCAGTGCCAGCTTTGACTCATTGTGGTCTAGAGGTTGGGTGGCCCTGACTGTCACAGCAGTCTAGCAGGCGAAAGGATCCAGGGACTAGCCGCCTGGTCAGGTAGAAGTGAAGTTTGCAAGCTGACACAGCCCGAGAGGCCGAATCCGGAGGACCTAGTGACTGATTGGCTGGGGAGGGTGAGGCGGGAGGAGGAGTCACACACAGATGGCTCTGAGGTCTGGAGCTGGGGACAGCCGGTGCCACCTCCGATAGACTCTGCAAGAGAGCCGCTGACAGTCTCTGGAGGCCCCACCCTTTGGGGGCTAGGGCCTAGGGACAGGGAGGGCCGGAGCCTACAGAGGGAGGGGTGGCTCGTCCTGTCCAAACTTTGCCCCCTTCCCCATGTCTTCGTCTTAAAAAAACAACCCTCAGCCTGGATTTTGAGCATGATCGTTGGTTCTCAGGTGTGGGGGCCTATTCTGGGGGTCCCGTCCTGCCTGCCGTCTGCGAAGGAGACCCCCAGGGGCAGCCTGGACCTGCGCGGGGTAGGCCTGGTCTGGGCCGTGGCCTGCCAGGCCCAGGTCCCCAGCCCGCCATCACCTGGGAGGGGGCTGCGAGGCGGCGGCCCGGCCTGGGCGGGACAATGGCCGCGGCCGCCGGGGCCCCGGGAGCCCCTGTACTGGGGAAGGGGCTGGCCTAGGGCCGGGCGCCGGTGCCCTCCCCGCGCGGCTCGGGCGGGCGGAGGGGGGCGAGGAGTTCCTTTGTGGCTCTGCCTCCGGCGCGGCGCGGGCGGGGGGCGCCGCGCAACTTTGCAAGGCGGCGGCAGCGGCGGCGGCGGCGGCGGCGAGCGCTAGACGAGGCCCCGGGGCCAGAGCGG
>NW_017731360.1:5665555-5676846 GCF_001890085.2 Hipposideros armiger | reverse complement strand
TGTGTGTGTGTGTGTGTGTGTGTGTGTGTGTGTTTTCTTAAGCCGGGCTATTCAAACCTGCTGCAATTCTCCGGTAAACAATGATTCATGGGGCTTAATGCAAATAAACGGATCGTAGACTGCGCGGTTCGCGCACTTTGCAGCCGGCCCGGTGGAGCGGCCAGTACCGGATTTCTCCCTTTTTTTGCAGATCTGCAGAATATGGCGTCCCTGTCCTGTTTTAAAAATAAGCCAGGCTGCCATTTTTGTTTTTCTTTTGTCTGAAAATTTTAATAAAACTGTCTGAGAATGTGGGAGAGGCGGCTGGAAGCAGAGGGGGCACCCGAAGGGTTGGCTTTTTTTCCTTTTCTTTGGCGAGAGCCGCAAGCCTTTCGGGGAGGTGAGACACAATGCAATTGCACTTTAAAGAAAAAAAAAAAAGGAAGCCGCTGGGCGATTTGGGGGGGGAGCTGGGAATTTAAAGTTAACTCCGAAAGTTTTCTTTTCTTTTTTTTTTTTTAATTTTTTTTTTTTTCCAAGGCGGTGAAATGCCGCGAAAGGATCTCGGGGTCCATTTCTCCCCGCAGCCAGTCAGTCGCCTTTGCAGGAATTTTGGGAAAAAGTTAACTGCCAGTTTCCTCAGAGCTGCGGGGGGCATGTGGAGGTTGGGGATGGGGGTTTGAGGGGACCAGGAAACATCTTTTGGAAGGGGCTCTGTAAAAATGGTATTGTAAGGAATTATAGTCTCAGATTTAGGGGAGAGGGCTGGCAGTAGGGGCTCGGAGTGGGGCCAGGGTTTCCGACTAAGCCCCTTGGCATGAGGAAATAATCTTGCTCCCGCATCCTGCCCTTGAGCAACGTGTGCGGGGAGTGGGGCTGTTTCCTTCATGGGTGGCCGGGGTAGGGTGGGGGTGCTTGTATTCGGGAATCCTGCCCTGGGCGCTGGGATGGCTCCGGGAGCCCTTGGACAAGTGTGCTTGGTTGGCAGTTGTAGAACCCCTTCCCCAACCTGGTGGGCCTTCTGGCCCCTGGAGGTAGCATCTGGTGGTGAATGCCCAGGGGCATGGGCTCTTGACTGGGTGCAGGTGGGCAGCCCCAGTGGGTCCTGTCTGAGGGGAAGAGGGGCAGGTGAAATTGTCTGTTGGGGGTGGGGACTCACCTGTTTTACTAGTGGGGGTAGTCTGAGCCTTTCCTCTGTGGTGGCTCCTACCCACTTCTCCCACCCCTACCAGCGCCCTGGCAGCTCCCTTGTTGGAGGCAGTTTGGACTTAAGTGAAGTTCATGAAGTAGCTTGCTGGACAGGTCAGGGTCTGCTGGCTTTGCAAGCTGCAGAGGGGATCTGAAGTCCAGGTCAGGGGTAGCTGGTGCTGTCCAAGGCACCAGGGCACATTGGGCCTGGTCTTCCCTCTGTTGGGAAAGTATCTATCCTGGGGGCACCGTAAGGCTGTCTGGCGCCTGCCCCAGCGTCTCTTGGAGGCGAGACCCCTCTAGCCTCACTCCTGGTCTCTCTCCTGGCTCCACAAGGCAGTGTAAGCTCCCTGAGAGCAGAGTCAGGGGTTGAAGCTTGGGGTTTAGGGCTTCAGGGTTGTAGAACTTGGCATGCCTGGGCCAGAGGGTACCAAGCCAGGCATTTTTCAAATGGAGAAACTGAGGTCCAGAGAGAAGAGACTTGCCAGAGGTCACACTGCCAGTTCGGAGAGCTGAATCAGGGACCCAGGTGTTCAGACTCGCACTTCTAGGCTCTCTCCACTGTTCTCTGGCCCTGACCCCTGGGAGAGTCATTTTGCACAGAACTGGACTAGAATGGGACAGCATGTCTGCCTTCACCACCCCACTCCTTGCCCCTATCGTACCACTCCCTGAGTGAATGGAACTTACGGTATATACAGTGTAGTGCATGGTCTTTATCACACCCGCCTTTCCCAGAAACTCGTCAAGGTGGGGATATGGAACTCCATATTAAAATTTAGAATACTGAGGCTTGGAGAGGTTGAGCAGTGGCAGAGGAAGGCTTACATTCAGGCTTCCAGGTTCCTTGAACAGGGGTGCATTCTCCTAGGTGGACTTTGGTGTGCATGGGTGTGGGACTCCTTCTCACCTTCTAGTTTTTGATCTCTCAAATTCTGCTGACACGGCGATGGTGTAAAAATCTAGAGGCCCTACCCCTATGGAATATCAGAGCTGAAAAGGTGCTGAGAAGTCATCTGGGCTCAGAGAGGGGAAGCCCCTAGATTGAAGTCACCCCCGATTCCGAGTCCCGGCTAGGACCAGAGCCCTGATCTCCTGTCTCCCTTCTGCTGTGAGACACTCAGAGGGAAGAGGGAGCCACTCGACCGACTGCCAGACTCCACTGTGCCCAGGAGAACTGTGACTGCAGGTAGTGACGGGACTGTGAGCACCGTAATAGCCAGCACTTGGTGGAGACGTGGGCTTATCCCAGGGACTGAGCAACAGACTCTCTGCAGCCTTGGGGAATGGATGCAAGATGGCGCCAGATGGAGAAGAAGCTAGTGTGTGGGTGAAGTGTGGACCGGGTCTGAAGCTAGCCTGGCCCCAGCCCGTCCTTGGGCAGGTACTTCCCTGCCCTGCCTCTCTGTAAAGTAAGAGTTGTTCCTTCATCCGTCAGTTTATCTGCCATACATTAGTTTATTCATTTATTGGATTGCTAGGTCATTCCTTTATTTTTTTTTCATTATTCATTCATTAGTTCATTAGTTAATTATTTTAGTAGTCCACCCATCATCCACCTGTCCATCCATCCATCCATCCATCTATCCATCTATCTATCTGTCCGTCCATCATCCATCCATCCACCCATCCAATCCCTGGCACACCTACCCCAGGTTGGACAGCCATGTGAGAGATACAGGTGCGGTCCTCAGGGGCTCCAAAGCCAACAGGGAAAAAGGTATGAGACTGCAGGTGCGTATAGCACTAGTCAGGGCTGTATTTGTGGGTGTCTACAGGAATCCCCAGGAAAGGTTTCTTGGAGAAGAAGAGGCTTACAGATACCAGGGGAGCCCACAGGCCATCACAATGGATCTGGGTCTTGGGGCCAAGTACCATTTGTGAATTGAACATGACGGTTTGCACAGGGTGGTGCATATCTTGTGTGACTTTGGGCACATTCTTCTCCTCTCTGAGCCTTGGTTTCTTGATCTTTAAAATGGGATACTCTCTGTGAATCTCATGGGTTGTTGGGAGTGAGAACAAGAGTGTCTGCAATGTCTCCCAGCCCTGGCCACACATGTGGTAGGAGCTCAGTATACACCAACTGGAATACAAGGATTACTGATGACCAGCCTAGGCCCTACCTGGATTTTGAAAATCATCGTGGTGTTTTCAGAATGAGCCAAATGATCTGGGGACCCTGAAAGCCCTGCCTCAACCATGTCACTCCCCTGCTGACACTCTTCTAATGTTTCCTAGGCATTTCAAAGAACAAAAATCCAAAGTCCTACAAGGGACTGTGGGCCTACAGGCCACCCCTCATTCTCACCACCTCCAGCCACACTGGGTCTTTCTGCACCTTGAATTTACCAAGCCTCTTGGCAGGGCCTTTGCGTTCCCCACCTGGAATGCTTTCCCCTAAATATTTGCATGGCTGGCACCTTCTTTCACAGGTTTTGACTCAATTGTCACCTTCTCAAAGGGGCTTCCCTGACCACCTGCTCTGTAATAGCTTCCTACTGTCACTCTTGGTCATGTCACCCCATGTATTTTTTCTGCAGCTCTTATCAGGATCCCAAATTTTCTCATTTGTTTATTTGCACTTCTTGCCTGTCTACACTGCTGGAACATGCTTAAATCCCATGCAGGTGAGTAGGCAGGTTAGCTCCAGCACGGTGTGGCTGGGGCTGTAGTGGAGGTGAGGAAATGCTGGGGAGCCCAGGTGCGGCAGTGGCCCTGGCAGCGCCTAGGAGATGAAGTGACACTGAGCTCTGTCCTCTCCTCCCCTGGGAGGCTCCGTGCTGTTGTTAAGAAATAATGAGATGATTAAATCACAGGATCTAAGAATCCCAGTCTCTTCCAATCTCAGAACCTTAGCATTGAGCAGCTTTCTGCCTCAGAACCTTTGACACTTGGAGCGTTTGCATGATCTGATCCGGGATTTAGAATCGTACCAAGGGGACCCTCACTGCCTTACCTATTTAGCGGCACAGAGTGCTTACTTTGTGTCAGGTCACATTATAAAGAGCTTTATAAATGTTAATGTATTTAATCCTCATTATGCTCATTTTACAGATGAGGAAATCGAGGCACAGAGAAATTAGGTAACTTGCTGGAGTTCATGGACCTTGTCAGGGGCATCGTGGGATTTGAACCCAGCACTCTGGGGCTCCTCCTTAGAATCACACAGTTGTAGAGGGGAAGCCCAGCCCCACCCACCCCTGCATAGAGCAGGAATCCCCTTCCCACACCCTTGACAAAAGGGCCTCTGACCTCGGTGAGAGTGTTGGGCAGGGGGACTCCTTCGTCCTCAGGCCCCCCAGTCTCCCCTTGTCAGATAGTTGTCACTGCTGGAAAGATTTTTTTAATAAAGTGTCAAGTGCTGCACCTCCCCTGTAAAGAACACTTGGGAAGTGATGTGAATGTTTTGGTTTCCCAGTGCTTTTGACCTTGTGGCTTTGTGACTTCAGTATCCTTTCTCCCAACTGGGTTGTGAGCTCCTTGAGGGCAGCCAGCCTCCGTGCATGGTATTGAATGAATGTATGTATGTATGTATAAATGAATGGATAGGTGAATGAATGAATGGCGTGTACAAAGAACGCTTCCCGAGCGCCTATCTCTGTAGCACTGTGCTAGGCACTTGTTCTAGGGTATTGGACAGGCTTGGTGTACTTAGGGAAAGAGGACAGTATCTCTCCATGTAGCCCCAAGCAAGTCTATATCTGATGCTGTTTGTGTCCCCCATTCTTGAAGAACCCCTCTGAGATCTAAGGTCATGCACTAATTGGAGAGAGGTAGACCTCACAGATTATCCAGTGGAACCTTATTTTGTGCATTGTGGAAAATGAAGGGGGAAGGTAGAGGAGTAGGCCTTATTGAAGGACACTCACATTGGGCGATGCTTTTGCCCAATAGGCTTGTCGCTCCCCGGGTGCCAGCGTGCTGCCACAGTATGTGCCTGGGGTTCAAAGACAGGAACAGGCCTCTTTGGGGAAGCTACTCCCTTGGTAGCCCTGGTCTCACTTCCACAATGGCGGCACACTCCTGGATGCATAGGCTGTACGAGGGCCTAGTGCCTAGCCTGGCACTAGGGTGGTATTTGGGAAGTGGGCGTGCATGGTGGAAGTGGGTTGGAGGCTATGGGGATGGCTTCTTGACACCCAGGTCGGAGGTGGCTTTGGAGGCTAGGTAGGATTTGGGGAGCATACCAAGTAGTGTCTTTCGTGGATAAGGTGTGTGGGGGAGGCCCAGGGATTTGGCTCTGGGGCCCAAAGCATCCTGTCTTGTCCCTTCCTCATCCATGTGGCCACAGAATTCATTTCCTCTGTCCCCACCACCTGGGTCCTTCTCTGAGCTTTGGGCAAAAGCTTTTTGCTCTTTCAGGGGACAGTTTAGCCATTTCAAGTTCCGGGGTTCGACACCTGGCTAGGGTGGGCACATCCCCCAGACACATTCAAACACACACACTTTTACATATAAGGTGTGAGCAAAAGATACGGTGAAAGTTTAAATTAAAAAAATTTATTACAGTAAAAGACACATTGCTATTAATCCCCCTCAAAATACTCCCCCTTGCTTCAAACACTCTTATCCCATCGTTCTTGCCACTTTCTGAAGCAGTTCTGGAAGTCCTCTTTTGTGAGTGTCTTTAGTTGTGCTGTCGTGGCTGCCTCGATGTCCTGAATCAATTCAAAACGTTTACCTATTATTTTTATGGTCATTTTGACTTTGGGGAAGAGCCAGAAGTCACACGGTGCCAGATCCAGTGAACAAGGTGGATGAGGACACACTGTTGTTTTTATTTGACAGAAATTGCCGTACCAGAAGCGATGTGTGGCATGGAATGTTGTCATGCTGGAGGATAATGGATGGCATACTTTAAAACACCTTCTCTCAACCGTAGCTTACACCTGACTGACTGCACCAAACGAGTTGAAACTTGTCACACACTGTTACTAAGGTTCGATGAGCCACTTACGGTATTGAAGATCCCTGCCTTTCCATTGGCTGGCACTCAGCAGCAATATTCACCGTATTTTGTGATCACAGCGGAAAGCCTCCGTGTCACACATTACTTCTGGTACGGCAATTTCTGTCAAATAAAAACATTACAATGTGTCCTCATCCACCTTATTCACCAGATCTGGCATCGTGCGACTTGCTGGCTCTTCCCCAAAGTCAAAATGACCATGAAAGGTAAATGTTTTGAATCAATTCAGGACATCGAGGCAGCCACGACAGCGCAACTAAAGACACTCATGAAAGAGGACTTCCAGAACTGCTTCAGAAAGTGGCAAGAACAATTGGATAAGTGTATTCAAAACGAGGGGGAGTATTTTGAGGGGGATTAATGGCAATGTGTCTTTTACTGGAATAAATTTTTTTAAATGTAAACATTCACTGTATTTTTTCATCACACCTCGTATTCCACCCGAGATGCCCTGAAGTGGGTCAGCAGGAGCCAGGAGTCAGGAGGCATGTCTGCTGGAGTGTGCCTCCACACACATGATGCACACATCACACAGGCATACATGCGCTCCTGCCACCCACAGGATTACACACACAAGTGGATATCTGTGTGCACCCTCCCAGGAAATGACAAACAGCTGCGCGCCTCCCCCTCAGCATGTACTTTCACATGCATGGTACACACCAGGTTGAGTGTCTGCACACAGGTGTCCTCGTGCACATGTGTGTTTTTCCATGCAGGTGCATTTGCATGTGCACATTCACAGACACCTGTGTCACCTCACATTCTGAATGTTTGTGCACGCGATCCCTCAGGCACACCCTTGCACTCGTGTGTGCCCACATCCTGCCTGGACCTGCTTGCAGTGGCGGAGCAGGCAGCTCGTTTCCATCTCCTGCCTTCGTCCAGCAGTATTTCTTGAGCATTTAATAAATACCAGGCTGTATGCTAGACGCTGGGGATAGAGGTGAGCAAAACTGACGTGGGCCCTGCCCTGGTGGGGGAGACAGACATAAAGAGATCACACAAATGACGATGTGATTATAGATTTGGGTAAATGCTGGGAAGGAACTACGTTTCTGTGATGAGGGCTTCCTGTAGCTTTGTGCTTTTAGGTTTACTGTCATGAGGAGCAGTAATGGTGTGTGCAGGGGCAAAGGTGCTTCTGGGAGGAAGTGGTATCTGAACTGCGGTTGGAAGTTTTCCAGGTGAGGGCATTCCAGGCCGAGGGAGCGGTCTGGGCAAAGGCCCTGAGGTGGGAAATCGAGGAGTATGGAGAAGGTGGTAAGCGCCAGACAAGACCTCGAGACCTCGGGGAGGATGGAGGAGACCAGGAGGTAGGTGGGGCCTGGTCTGGCAGGGCCAGTAGTTAGGTCTTCCCTGGCCCCTTTACCCCTCCCCACATGTCCACCCCTGGTGCTCCCCACCACTGTCCCTGACCAGCCCAACCCTCCCTGTGCTGCCTCAGCCCATTCTGTCTGCTGGCCTCCAGGCCTGAGCCCTGTCTGACCTGCCCTACAGCTTGCTTGCCCCAGGGGTCCAGATACAGCATGAAAATGTGCTGTGACCGCCTGCTAGGGGTTCCTGGCCTGTGAGCCTTAGGACCTGTCTAGAAAGTTCCCATGCTTGGTACACGCCACAGCTGGGCCAGGCCACAGCTGGGGTTTAGCAGCTGGCTCTCCTGCTTTGAGTTAATCCTAGACTTGGCTCTCCATGTCAGCAGAGCAGCCCCTGTGGGTCCTGCGGGGCTCCCAGAACTGCGGCACTCCCCACCCCCCAGCCTAGGTACTGCTTGGTCAGATTTCCATGTGGGTCTTTGGAATGTTGGGAAAAGCTCTTATGCCTTAGAGAACCTACCAACAAAATAACAGCAATAGTTAATATGGAGTCCTTGCCACATACCAGGCACTCTTCTAAAGACTGTATACGTATTAATTCATTTAATCTTCACAATGGCACTGTAGAGATACCATTATCATCCCTGGTTTGGTAACAGTCCCTGGGGCTTAGAGCCACACTATCTTGTTCCCGAACCTGTACTGTTGACCCCTCAGCTGCCACACGGCCCCTCAGAGGGTCCAGGAACTCAGGCTGTGATTTAGCTGAATCTGTTTTTATAGAGGAAGGAGAGAAGGTCCAGAGAAGAAATGTACTTGCTAAAAGGTCACAGCGCCGATGGCAGAGGGTTCCAGCTTCCTCGGCCCTCATAGCTGCATGACCTTGGGCAGGTTACATACTTCTCTGAGCCTCATTCCTGACCCCAATCAAGGAAGCGATGACCATGGAAGCCAGGAGGATGGGTTCTTTGGGGGATGCAAGAGGACTGCAGTTGAGAAGGGGCACGGGGTGGGGGCTCCTGGAGGACCCTGGATGTGTACTTTATAATAAGTCACAAAGCTGTTCATTTATGTTCTAAGCACCTTTCTGAACGTGTTTATTTTGAAATGTGCACTGTGTCTACCTCACAAGGTCATTGGGAGCATGAGTGAGAAATGCTTGCAAAGCATCTAATAGCGCCTGACACGGAAGAGTGCCCAGTAACTGTTGTTGTCGTCGTCATTTCACACTGGCAGAAGGAGTTCCCTGTGGGGATGGGAGCTGGGGGTCCCCAGGGGAAATGGAGGTAGAGAAGGCCCTGTATGTGTTCAAAGCCTGCAGAACATTCTCTCAGGCCTGAGAGGGGTGTCGTGGCCCATTTCCTACCCGAGGACACTGAGGCTCCCAGAGAGGGTCACAGCCCTGGGTGGCTCTGGGTGGCTGGTGGTGGGATGGGGGGACAGCGAGGGGAAGGCACAGCACCCCAGGTTCCAATTGACCAGGGCACAGACGGCAGCCTCCTCCCGCTCTGATCAGCCAGCCTCACCATTACAATGGAAATAGCCCTTCCCAACCCTGCAGGGTTACGGAAACCCAGCCTAATTGGACGCAGGACCCTCGGAAGCTGTTTCTCACCGGAAGTTCCCAGGAGCAAGCTTCCAAGGCTGGCTTGGGTCTTGGGGGTGGGGGTGGGGTGCAGCAGCTGGGGCTCAGGGCTCTGGGCTGCATGGAGTGGGCCACATGGAGGGCAGAGGGGTCGTGGGAGGAAACCTTTGAGCACACGGGGGGTCTCAAGGCGCTGGGAAGATGGGAAACCTCAGCTTATTTCTCCTAGACCATCTCCTGCTCATCCCTTGCAGGCCATCCATTCTCTGGCCGCGTATGACCTGTACATTGAAAACCTTGACCATGGCCCCTGCTCAGGGACCTCCCCTGCCCCTGGCCTTTCATCCAAGCATCTTAGCCTGTAATTCTGGCCCTTTATGAACTGCCCTGGCCACCTTTCCCTCTTTCCTCTGCAAATTTCTGCAGTTATACCCACAGCAGACCAAATGTGGTGTTACGTGCTCTCTTGCCTCTGGGCCTTTGCATGTGCAATTCTTGCCACATGGCCTGCCCTTCCCAGACATCTCTCTCTTGACATATCCCCATCTGGAAGTCCCACTTTCATGAAATCTTCATTCATCCCTCAGTGGGATGGGCTCGTCTTCCCGAGAACACCCCACCCCTAGGCCAGCCATACCCCAGCAGTAGCTTGTTGCCTCTGGGGCAGGGACTGGGTTTGAGAACCCTTTGCCATCCGAGGAAGCTAGCAGCTTTCTGTGCCTTGGCACATCCTGCCCCTATGCTCAGAGTGCTCGCCCTCCACCCTTTCACTCTCCTGGCAAACTTCTCAGTCTTGAAGGCTCACATGGGCAGCAGGCCCGCTCCTCTCATAATTCTCTCAGTGAAGGTTGATTAGGCACCTAGCACGAACTAGGCACTTGAGCACCTACTGTGTGGCCAGCACTTGGCTCTGGTCCTGCAGCGGTGGCTCTGTCCTTGTGGATCAGGGCTGGAGGAGTACTTAGAGGTGTGATACAATGGTGGAGGAGGGAGAATGCAGGGGACTGGGTGTGTATAACAGGGTGGCCCAGTTCCTGTTGGGGAGAGGATCAGAAAGGAACCTTTAGCCAAGACCCGGAGGAAGAGCTGGGTGAGCTGTGGAGCTGAGTTGGATATGGGGTCGTAACCCAGAACCAGACCCAGCTCCCCTTGGGGAGCTCCCAGCTATGTGGGGACTGGGCAGACAAATAACCAGGCAATTTTAGGACTGTGGGAGCTCAGGGGAAAAGCTGCAAATAGAGACTTGGAGGGGAGTGGTCATCAGGAAGGTTTCCCAAGACAGTGACATGGAACTGACTGAATGGCTGATGGGAACCTGGCGGCGTTTCAGCTGGGTGATGGATCCCAGATGGGAGGGCACAGCCTGTGCAAAGGCACAGCGGCACGAGAAAGCAAGTAGTTTCGGGGGAACCTGTAGGTAGTGTAGTGAGGCTAGAGGGCCGGAGGTAACTGTTGGGATTCTTGTGGCCAGCAGGGCCTCCTTGGCAAAGCCCCTGGGTGCCATCCTGAGGGGTCTAAGCTGTACCCCAAAGTGATGGGAACACAAGGATTTAAGTGGGAGAGTGAGTGACCTGGTGAGGCTTTCCTTGGTTTGGCCTGTTCCTCCTCCCTGAAGCCCCCAGACAGGGAGAGAGTCTGTGCTCCTGGCTGCGGTCGGGTGGGTGCCAGGCTCACTGTGGGACGTGGAGCGAGCCCCTGGCCTCTCTGAGCCCCTTTCTCCTGGGTAAACCCTACAGGGCCTGAAGCCAGAATCCTAGTTGGGGCTGTGGGCAGCTTGGGTGTCTTGCTTGGCCAAAGCTTGTTGAACCTTTAGTTTTATTAAAAATATTCTTGAAATAAAGTCATGTAACCACCCTCCCTACAAAAAAGTCAGAGAAGACTGAAACACCACCACTGTTAGTATTTTGGTGTTTCCTTCCCCTCTTTCCTCTCAGCATGTAGTTTTTTATAGACGTCATTGCTCTAACATATAATTTTTAAAATCTTTCTTTCCTCCGCCCCTGACTAATGTTGTATCATAAGTATTTTCTCAACAACTGTAGAGTGGTTTTAATCCTTCTTTTAATGGATCCAGTGTCAGGGTGGAAAGTATGGGCTCTGAAGCCTGACTTTCTGGGTTCAAATCAGACCTGGGCTGCTTGACTTCGGGCAAGTTACCTAATCTCTGTGTGCCTCAGTTCCTTTTAAAGTTGATGTAAATGTTAAATAAGTCATTACAATGCCAGTAAACATTGGCTATTATTTATTTTTT
>NW_017731360.1:5631904-5665225 GCF_001890085.2 Hipposideros armiger | reverse complement strand
CTGGGGAATTGGGGGAAGGGGAACAGACAAGTTGCTGTCGTTTTGTTCTTCAATCTAGTTGCGGAGGACGCCGCCCCACTGGCCCAAGTTGGCACCGTCATTGCGCTCTTCCCGGGTGAGGCACATCGGTCGCCGGCCTCTGGATGGCCGCTCACGCTGGCTGCTGGCTACACACTGGTTGCCCATGGCAACCCACTGCAGCAGGGGCTTCAGCCTAAGCCATAGCCAGCACCTCACAGAAGCCCAGCTCCAGGTTGAGCTGTTGTACAGCATCTTAGCTGTGGAGGGCAGTGTCACTGGTCCTCATATGTGGGATCTGAACTGGGGCCCTCTGGCTTCCCAAGCCAGCTCTTAACCATCGCGCCACTCGGCCGGCCCAACATTGGCTATTATTAATGACTGCAAACCATGTCACTGTTTAACATGATTTACAGAGCCATCCTCCTACTGTTTAAAATTGTGGATGGTCCATACCACTGAAGCAAACAGCTTTGTGCATAAAACTTTGTCTATATTTGTGGTATGTTCTAGGGACAGATGACCAAAAATCATTATCACTAGGCCAGGAAATCTGAATGTTTTTAGAGTTTATGATGCATTATTGCCGGATTGTCTTAAAAAACAATTGCTCCAATTTATACTCCCAGTGATAATGGGAGTGCCACTTTCACCATATCCTCACCAGCATTGTGTATTTTCATTTTCTTATGTAGTTTTGCTATTTGAACAGGTGAAGCTCATTTAATTTTCACTGCTAGGAAAGCAAAACCGTTTTCTGTGTTTTTTAGCAGTTAACATCCTTTTTGGTCTCCTAGTCTTTGTAGCACGCACATAGCCCCTTCTTTCTCAGATCATTTAGGAAGATAGGGCTTAGATATGAGAAATAGGGAACAGTGTAACACGGGACAATATAGTGCTCGAGTGGGTGGAAGGGACCCAGAGGAGGGAGAAGGGACTTTCCTCTATCCAGGCCATGACATTTTTCAGTTCCTTCCACCTAGACCATTCATTCATCCAAACATTTATTAAGTACTGTGTGTGGGGCTTAAAAGGTAAATGACTCAGCCACGATCCTTCCCTAACAGAGAACTAGCCTAACAGCAGAGATGGTTGAGAAAACAAGCAGAAAACAGAGCAGTAAGTGTCTGATGATGGAAATGCAGGGCACAAAGGGAGCAGAGAGGAGAGGCACCCAACGCAACTTGGGGGTGGGTGGGTGGAGGTGGAGCCGTCCCAGAAGGCTTTCAAGAGGAAATAGCCTGTAAGCTGGGGCCTGAGGAGTAAGTTGTAGTTAACCCATGAAATGGGGTGGGCAGAGGGTTCCAGGAAGAGCAGGAAGCCCCCGAAGGTGAGGAAGTGAGAAGTGGAGCGCTGGGGGGATTCTCAGCCTGGCAGGGCGGAGGGTAAGGCTGGAACAACCAAGGAGGCCAAAGAGGTCAGCAGGGCCGGACAGTGAAGCCTAAGGAACCCAGACCTTGCCTGGAGGAAAGTAGGGAGCTATAGAAGATTCTAAGAGGGGGAGTGTTGGGATCTGATTTGTATTTTAGAAATATCAGAGTGCCTGCGGTAGGAGAATGAGATGGGGGATGTGGAGAAACATGTGGGGAGACTCTTGTAATAGAAGGGGGCCTGGACCAGACACTTCTTTCCCCAACCTGGTAGAATCCTAACCGGCTTCAAAGTGCAGACTGAATGCCAGGTAGCCCTTGCTAGCATTTGCTACCCTCTACCCAGGTCAGATGTGCCATGCAGGGCCTGGCATGCAGCGGTCAATTGAGTGCCCACCAGTAGCGGACCTTGACCTCCCCCTGGTCCTCCATGCCTCCAGACCCTCCATCTGTTCCTCCTCCTCCCCCACCCTTCTATCAACCCTTTCCTCTTTCTTTCTCTTTCTTCCCTCCCTCCCTCCCTCCCTCCTTCCCTCCCTCCCGCTCTCTCTCTTAAAGAATAAATTTATTGTTTTGATTATAAAAGCAACCGAACGACATTACAGAGAATGTGGAAATCAGAGAAACAAAGACAAAAAAACCAGATGAGCCCCTGCGGCCTCCCCCAGCACTCCAGCCTCCTCCCTCTGGGCGTGGTTCCCTGCCGCTTGCTTTTTCTGACGCAGGTTTTTATTTTTGCCTCCTTGTAATCATAGTGTCCGGACTGTTTTGGGTCCCGCTCCCTCCCATTTGCTTTGTGGCTATGGGGTCTGGGCAAATCTCATTTCTTAATGTCTGTGGGATGGGCTGGGGATGGGGGTGGGATACAAGTTGCTCAACCGCACCCCACTGCCCTGCACAGGGCAAGGCTAGTCACTTTCCACCCTGGGCTGCCTGTTTTCTTTGTGTCTGTCTAGGCCTCAATCTCCCTAGGTGGCAGGGCCTGGCACCTACTATACCGCTTCCGCACTGCCCCTTCCCCAGTTGCCCCATTGTGGAGCTTGCTAGGCGGTCCTCAGAGAGGCCGCCCTCCTAGGATGAGAGTGATGGACAGACCTGGTTTCAAATCCAAACCGGGCTCTGTGACCTCAGACAAGTTACTCAACCTCTCTGGACCTCAGTTTCCTTATAATGGTTCTATTGCAACAGTAAAATAATGGCTGTAAAATGCCATGACACGGTTCCTGGCCCATTGTAAGTGCTCAAGAAAAGGTAGTGGATATTATTCTACTTTCTCATTCTGCAAAGAGTTTCCGAGACCCCCTTGGGCTAGATGCTGGAATGGCAGAGGAGAATGGGCACCAGCCTTATCTAGGAAGAACTCCTGGTCTGGCGGGGAAGTCACCCAGGGAAGCAGATAGCTGCGTTAGGATACAATTGGCCCTGTAGTACTGGGTGGTGTCCTAACTCCAGCACTTGCTAGCTGTGTTACTTTGGGCAAGTTGGTCAGCTTCTCTGAACTGCTATTCCCTCTTCTATTAAATGCACATATCACAGGGTCATTGGGAAGATTCAGTGACATGACACATAATGACATACTCAGCACAGTGCCTGGCACATAATAGGTGTTGAAATTAATGGTAGTAGCCATTTTATTATTATTGTTGTTATTGTTATTCTCATATACAAGGTGCTGTTGGGAACACAGAGGAAGTGACTGACTGGGGGTTCAGGGAAAGCTCCGTAGAAGAGGGAACACTTGAGCTGGGTCTTGAAGGATGAGTAGAAGTTCACCAAGTGGGAAAGGACACTCTAGGTAAGCAGCCTGTGATTCCAGGTTGAAATCTGTTAATGAGGGGTTTGTTCTTTGGGGGTTTAAGCCATTGTGTTCATCCCAGCTTCCCTGAGTGCCCCTCACTGCCTCCCTCTGGGTCTGCGCCGAGGGCTAGGTGCACTCACCCACTTGAACAGCACACACCTGTGACTCCACGTCCTGGTGGCTGTGGGTTCCTGCTCACGGGAGTTGCTGTGTCCCCATCTGTCCATGCTTGGGGCTGTAGGTCTGTGTCTGTCATGTGTGTGTGAGTTTGGTGCCGTCTGCATGCTCCTGTGGCCATGTTTGTCCACGTCACTCTCCAGAGGACCTCCCAGGCCACACCATGGGGGGAAACCTGCATGCTTCCTTGGCCTCCAGCTCTGACCAAATCGCCAGGCCTCCTTGGCCCCACTCCTGCCTGGCCCAGGTGTGATCTCTGCCTCTCAGCTCCATTCCCCAGGGGCTTCCTGGTAGGTGTCCTCCCACTGCTTCCACTTCTGGCCTCTCCAGTCCTGTCTACACGTAGCAGTCAGAGGGGGTCCTTGTAAACCCATCACTCACTGCTTGACTCCAGGCCTAGGATTCAGGCATCGACCTTCTGGGTCTGGCCCCCGCTGATGGCTCTAGCCTCATGTCCCACCCCCTAGCCCATACTGGAATGCTGTAGCCTCCTGCCCCTCACACGCTGTGGTGCTTCTCACCTCTGGACCTTTGCTCAGGCTGCTGCTTCTGCCAGGAATGCTCCCCATTCCTTCTTCGCCTGGCTAACTCCCACTTATCCTTTAAGACCCAAAGCAGGCATCATCTCCTCCTGGAAAGTCCTCCCTGACCCTTCCTTACCATCTGGGGTCAGGTCCCTGGCTCTGGACTGCTCGTCCCTTACTCGGGGGGCAGGAGCAAGTGACTTGCCCAAGATCACACAGCTGGTGAGTTGGAGCCAAGATCTGAACCCGGGTGCATTAGGCTCCAAGCGAAGCAGGTTGTTCCATGGGCCGGGCAGGGTGACTCTAGTTAGGACTTGAGGAAAGGAGTGGGAATCCTGAGGATGTGGCTGGTAGTGGGAGGAAGGGGACACGTGGATCAATGTGTGTCCGTGGCAGGAGCATCTGGGCAGATGGGAATGCCCACTCAGCGTTGGGGATGGCTAGAGGAGGTGCCCGTCTTAAGGGAAGACCAAGTCCAGCTTAGGCCTGCTGAGTCTGCGTGGCCCACGAGACAGCCAGGGGGACGTGTTAGTGAGGCAGCTGGAAAGCTGGGCCTGGAACTCCAGGGAGAGGCCTAGGCTGCAGGCGGAGGCTTGGGGGTTGGCTGGTATTTAAAGTCCCAGAGTAGAGGGGCCACCCAGGGACTGAGGCCCGTGGGAGAGAGGAAGCTCCTGCCCTACCCTGAGGAGCCCAGCTGGGGGTGGGGGAGCTGTGAACGAGACTGAGAAGATGAGGGACCTAGGGATCACGGCACACAGATCTTCCCGAAGGGCCCAGGTGGCAGGGAGGCCATGAAGGTGCCCCGTTGACTTTGACCACATGGAGGTCCACGGTGGCATGTAGTAGGTTTCACAGATGAAAATTCTTTTTTGCAGAAGCTTGTGGATCACTTGTCTGCTTCCTTCACTTAGCTTGGGGCTCCCAGAGGGCAGGGCTCTTCTTTCACCCCAGTTCCCCAGCACTGGTCCCCTGCTTGGCTCATAGGATGTGTCCAGAATGAATGGATAGATGGATGGATGGACAGGTGGACGGATGGGTGGATGGACCAGCTGCCTTCAGGATGCTGTTTCCAGAGGCCACTCTAGGAGGTGTTCCACTCATCCACCCATCCAGCTTTTTTCCCCCTTTAGAACAAAAATAACCAAAATGGCAGCTTGCTTGGCCCACTGCGAGGATCAGGGTTGCATGTCTCAGGGTTCCCAGCACAGAATCTAGGCTTCCGTCTGGGGCTTGAAGCCCATTCTGTGTGTCCTGCCTAACCACCGGTGTCTCTTCTGCCTGTCCTGGCATAGACACTCAGCTCCAGCACATCGTCTCCTTTGCCCCCATTTCCTCTGCTCCGGGCACTGCCCTCATGCCTCTCCCTTGGACTTTGGTCCCCTTAGCTTCATTGCTCCCCTGGCCCAGCACACTGCTTGATGCCTTCTCACCAACAGCATTCCATCCAAAACTTGAGCACTGCATTCAAGGCCCTGCCAGCTGGCCTGTGTCTCTCAACCCCCCACCACACTCCAGCTCTCTCTGGTGCTGGTGGGCGGCCGCTTACTGTCCCGAACCTGCCTTGCCTCTCCTCGCTGTTGCCTCTGCCCGGAGTGCCCTCTGCCTCATCACCTGTCCTAAACACACATCTGACCAGTCTCTCTCCTGCTTGAGACTCTTTCCTCAAGACAATGTCTGAGCAGATTAGCCTGGCCCTAGCCACCACTTCCCCCTCCCCTTTTGCCACGGCCCCCCATGTCATGCAGGTGGATACCCGCTTCCCAAGCCTGTTGAGGGGCTCACATGAGATACTCTTGGTGCACACCTAGTGGTGTGCCTGACACTCAGTAGGAGCTTAGCAAGCGTTCCCCCCACGGGCCTTCCCCTGAATCTGACACACAGTAGGTGTACACTAGGGCCAGGGTCACTGACCAAATCATTAAATTACTTCAGACCAGCCAGAGAAGGACATCAGGCAGCGGCTGTGCAGATCAGATTAAATGACCCAGGGCAGACCCTTCCCCTCTGTGGGCCTGCTCCCCCAGCCAGGGTAACGAGCAGTCCCTGCCTGGCCAGGGGCCCGATAAGTAGCAGAGAGGATGCTCTATTGCAGCTCTGGGCCCCTAGGCAAGCCGCCCTCTTGCCCGTACCTTTCTGACTAGGATGGGGCTTTGAGAAGTCAGAACTTGGCATTGAACTGAAGAGGAGGAGGAGAGGACAGCTCCCCCAGACCTGTCTGAGGTGCAATGGGCAGAGTTCTGGTCCAGGACTGCTTTGCCCCATTTTACAGATGAAGAGAACTCACAGAGCCCATGCCCAATATGACAGCACAGCACTCCCTCCTGTTTCCACATCCATGTGGCCTGGGGCAAAGTGCTTCCCTCCTGGGCTCCAGTTTCTTCCTCTGTGAAATGGGGGGGAACATCCTTCCCTGCTTTCCGGGGCTCTGGTAAGAATGCCAGCGGGTACAGAAGAGCTTTGTAAACCATGCGCAGTGCTAGATAATTGTGTGGGGTTGTCTTTAAAATTCTCATTTTTACTCCTTGATTTATTCATTCTGTCATGCACCTCGTGTTATTAATAACTTCTGGGCCTGAACAGCTAAGGGACTGATGAGCAGGACTTTGGAGTCAGGCAGTTGAGAGTGGGAATCTCAGCCCTCTGCTTCCTTGCTGTGTGACCTTGACCAAGTCATTCCACTTCTTTGAACTTCCGTTTCCTCAGTTGTAAAATGCGGATGATGAGAGTACCTGTCTGTCAGTGTCCGACGGCAGTCACTTGGTAAATGGCAGCCTCCTCACTGTTATTCTTGTGTTGAGGTCTTTCTGAGAAAGAAGTCCCAGGGAGCAGTCAGGGAGAAGTCCAGGCAGAAAGGGCCTCTTGTGTGGGGCTGTGAGGGATGGGGTAGAGAGAAGGGCAGCTTGGTGTCTGGGAGGTGGGAGCAGGAGAGCTCTTCTTACAGGGCAGCCACCCCAGAGTGACATACTCTGATCCCCAGCCTGGCCAGGCTCAGACCCAGAACACCCTCAGGCTGGGAGTAAGAGGCAAGGAGTTTTGTATAGAGGTATTGAGTTATTTGCATATGGATATTTGCTCAACTGAGGAAGGGGGTTTGCAAAGCAAATTCCCCAGAGGAACCAGCTTGTGCAAATCTGATTTCTAGTCTTGACTCTGGAACCCAGCCCTGTGGTCTTGGACAGGTTTCTTCTCTGCAAGCCTCAGTTTCTTCACCCATAATATGGGGTTCTAGTATCTTCTGTGCCTATTTCTCAAGTAAAGATCACAAGAGATAATTCACATAAAAGGTCTTTCTTCAAGTGTTGAGATGAGATTGAGGGTTTTCTCCTGAAACCCTCTGCCGCAGTTCCGGTAGGGGCTTCCCAGGCTTGAAGGACCGGGAGAAGAGGTTGAAGACACTTGGTTTTGGCCTTGCCTGTTAAAATAAACAATCTCATTTAGGCACCAATACCAGTTAGATATTTAGTTATTCATTTCTATAAAAGAGAGATAAGTAAGAGAAACTGGATAGGTAGCAAGACTTCATGGAATACCTCTGTAAGACTGGAACCCCGTGGCAGACTGAAATAACTGAAGGTCCGTCCTTCACACTTCCCCGGTTGCAAAGTCTTTCTGGTTGCACAGGCCTACCCTGAAACCTGCGAGGTGAGGGCCACCAGGCAGACTTGTCACATCCTTCTACTGGAGAGCTCCAGGCTGCCCTCACCTCAGGCCTCCTCAGCCCTCTCCTTAAAGCAGTGTTCTGTCACATTCTTGTAGGTAGAATGTTGCACATGGCCATGCTTGTTTCTTAAAGATAACTTTTCCGAGGGTACAATTGCTTGGGTCAAAGGCCAGTGATCATTTGGGTCTTCATAAGTCGTCCTGCCAAATTGCCCGTTAGAAAGGCTGTATATCTGATGACTGAGGTTGCCCCCAGCGTTCTCATGAGGATGTCGGTACTAGAGGGGCCGTTGGTCAGAGGGGCAGGGATCAGGGGCGGGCAGTTGCCTCTGCTTTCTGGCCATTTACAAAGTTGCCCCAGGACTCCTCAGTTTGTCTGTGGATTGGCGGGGGTGGTGGTTAGAGGAGGTGGTGGCGCTTCTGTGTGGAATCGATGAATCCGTGGGGTTGGCTGTGCAGCTTACGGCCCTTCTGGTGGATGGGGATTGGCCTGCTAGTTTCAGGGTGATGGGGGTGGGGGGGACTGGGAGCTCTCTGATCTGGATGTGACCTTTGTCCTCCGGGCCCACTGAGGGAGACGCTGAATTCCAGATTTTTCATCCTGGAGCTATGGTTCCCCGGGCCTTGGTAGGAGGCCTGCTCTGCTGCCGGGTGAAGGTCCCGCAGGAGCAGAGATCCCAGACACTGCCTCAGACTTGAATGGGGCAGCTGATGGGCGCTCCCCCCAGGCCTGTGGGGAGGGCCCTCTTCCCTGTGACAGTCGCTCTCTTCCCCACAGGATGGCCGAGCCTCGATTTAACAACCCCTACTTCTGGCCCCCTCCTCCCACCATGCCCAGCCAGGTAAGACGGAGCGTCGCCCCTCTGGCCGGCCACCCTTCCCCTCTTGGAGCTGCTTTGCT
Organism: Hipposideros armiger; assembly: GCF_001890085.2. NCBI lineage: Eukaryota > Metazoa > Chordata > Mammalia > Chiroptera > Hipposideridae > Hipposideros > Hipposideros armiger. The sequence goes on along the minus strand of NW_017731360.1, from coordinate 5,656,777 downwards.
CTGTCCAGGGCTTGGCTGAGGCTTGCGGGGTGGACTGGCGTCCGGGGGAAGGGACCAGCCGCGGCCCAAGCCCCCTCAGCCCCGCTCCTCTCCGGCTGCAGCTGGACAACCTGGTCCTGATTAACAAGATCAAGGAGCAGCTAATGGCGGAGAAGATCCGGCCGCCTCATCTGCCGCCCACGTCGGCCTCGTCGCAACAGCCGCTGCTAGTGCCACCCGCGCCGGCCGAGAGCAGCCAGGCGGTCATGTCACTGCCCAAGCTGCAGCAGGTGCCGGGGCTGCATCCGCAGGCCGTGCCGCAGCCCGACGTGGCGCTGCATGCGCGGCCAGCCACCAGCACTGTCACAGGTACGATGGGGCCTGGTAGGTGGGGCGGATACCTGCCTGGGTGGGGGACGTGGCAAGGATGGCGTGTGGCTCGGTGAGGAAGGCGGGGCGGGCGGGGTATGGGGTCGAGCTCCGAGCGGCGGCGGGGCTAGTCTGACTAGACAGCCGCCAGACGTGCTCCGACCCTGTGCGGGGAGGACCCACCCCCACGAAATCGACAGGACGAGGGTGGGTGCACCCGGGCCTGATCAGGGAAGTCAAATCAGCGTAGAGAACTTTGGGAACCCAGAGATGAACCCTGACCAGACTTGGGGGCGGGGGAAGGCAGAGTTCCTGGAGGAGCTGATAATAAGGAGAGGGGGGTGGTTAACGAGGGAAATGGAACAGCAAGAGGCAACAGCATGTGCAAAGTGAGGGTAGTAGGACAGTCTAGGTGGGGAAGGCCAGAAGATAATGACAACCATGCCGCGACAGCTGACTTCAGTTGAGCACCTGTATATGTTCACCAGTATTCCTTTTATTCCTCTCAAGCAGTCCTGTGTGGTTGCTGCTCTTAGTATTAGGCTGAACAATGGACCGTTTTTGACTTACAGAAACAGCCGTTTCGTGCATTCACCCTAATGTCTCCATTTGACAGATGAGGAAACTGAGGCCCAGTTTCACAGCCAGGAAGAGGCAGATGCAGGCAGTGTGGTTCCAGACCCCATGTGCTGACCCTTTTGCTCTACCCAATTCTGAGGCTAGAAAGGAAGAGGCACCAGATTGTGGGCTGTGCGGTTTGGACTTCGCCCTGGCGCAGTGGGGAGCCATGGCAGGTTTTTAAGTAGGGAAGGGAGATGCTCAGGTTTGGGTTAGAAAGCTGGGTCTGGCTGCAAGGTGGAAACCGGCGTGGTAGGAGACAGGCATGGAGTCAGGGAGAGCTACAGGAGAGTATGGTGGCCCTGGCAAGGCCCTGGGAACCGAGAGAAGGGGACAGATCAGAGCCAGCGTTGAGGAGAGGAGTGGACAGGGCTGCGTGCTAGACTGGATGTAGGGGTGAGGAATGGGAGGAGGTGAGGGAGACTCCCAGGCACTGCAGGTGAGATGGAACCATGGCAGGGTGCGGGGGGCCATAAGCTCAGTCTCAGATAGGTTGAAGCTGGGGTGCCAGAGGGACATCCTGGTGTGGTGTCACATGGCTGGGGGTGCCTGGTGTCCACCTCAGAGCCTGGTGGACAGGCTTTCTCTGGAGGCCACTGTGGCTGGGCCTGTGTTCCTCCCCTGGTTCGCCCCTGCTGCCAGCCAGGCACCCCCGCCTCTCTTCCCCTCCATCCTCCTTTCAGAGATGCCGAAGACTTACGGGGCCCAGTGAACCTCCCCCAGGCCCTAGCCACACGCTGTAGTCCCCTGTTATGAGTTTATTAAATTTGGTTTTTTTAGTTATAAAAGTAATATTAAAAAAAAGTAATATAAGCATATTAAGAGAAATTTGGAAAAAAAGAAAGAAAAAAAAATCACTCCTAATCCCCAGCTCCTAACCCAGCAGTTAGAGAGCCTTTTGGTCTATTTCCTTCCTTTTCCATCTTTTTTGTTTGTTTTTTAATATGCATGTGTGTTTTGCTGAACTTGTGGTAGGACTGTACCCGTGACTTTAACTTGCTTTTCCTACTCACTTGCTTTTCCTACTCACCGTTCTGTCATAAACATACTCGGCGCATTTTTTTATGATAAAGGTAATACACAGCCATTACAGAAAATTTAGGACTTGCAGGCAAGCTGAAAGGAGAAGAAATTAGCCCTAATCCTACTGTTGTTAGCATTTTCATATGTTTTCTCTATAATTTATTTTATTTTATCCTTTAATCACAGATGTAAAAAGTGGATGAATTCTCCAGGTAAAAAAATTCAAATAATATGGATGCAGATAGACAAAGTATGAAAACTTCCTGTTACCAATACATTCTTCCTCCCTAAAGAGAACCACAATTTACACATAATTTTGTTTGGGCGTGTGTCTTCGCAGATCCATTCCTGTGCACTGACACACACACATGTTGTCTATATACATACGTAGTACGGGTGTGTGTTTTTAAAGAAATAGATGGGTTCCTACTGTCTGTGATTTGCTTTTTTACCCCACAGCACATTTTGGCCATCTCTATGTCATGGTGTCGGGGCTGCCCAGTCCTCCGTAATGAGGATGGACCTCATCTCTATACGCAGCCCACTGAGGACAAAGAGGTTGTGTCTAGTTTTGTCTGAGCACAATTTTGTATGAAAGGTCCACGTACACAGTCTTTGTGTTCACCTGAAAATATTTCTTTAGGTGATTTCTAGAACTGCTTGGTCAAAAGTTATGTACATTTAACATTTTAATGGTTATTGCCAAAACAACCCTCCATTAAAGTTGATACATGTACACTCCCACCGACATGTGCTGTGCGATTCAAAACATACTTGTGACAACTCTGGATAGTATCTTTTTCAAAGCACAGAGTTTTGGTTTCTTTTTTTTTTAAAGCATATCTTTGACTATATGATAGATACCAATTTCATCTTTTTTGTCTCCTTAACCTGATATTGTAAATGTTTCTAGTCCCCTCATTTTTAAAAGAGTAACTTTTATTACAGAAGTAAAAACAAAAAAGGCTATTGTCAAAGAATCAGAAAGTACAGTTAAACCCCCAAAAAAATTTTTTTTTAAACTACTCCTAATTCTACCGTCCACATCACATTTTGGTATATCTCCTCCTGCTTACATTTTTTGTGCATACCTACGTCTTTAAAAAAAAAATTTTTTTTTTTTTATATAAACATAACCTTTTTAATGGGCAGTTAATGGTCAGGACAGGAGACTGATTGCAGTTCATTGACTCCTTTCCTAATGTTTCGTATTTCAGTTGCCTGTAACTTTTTCTATTATAAATAACACAGTAGTGAACATCTTGTGCTTCAAGTTTTTTTCTTGTGGTCTGAATTATTTCCAATGCGCCTGTTACCTAACTCAGGTTAGTCCTTAGGTATCTAGGGCATCTTACACATTCTCATTTAGTTATCCCTGGGTAATAATTTACGAAGAGTAGGGGAGGCTCAGAAAGGCAGGTAACCTGCCAGAGTCACACAGCTGGGTGGCCAGGGCTGAGCTGGTCTCCCCAGCTGCCCCTCACCCCTGCCCCCATCCCCATGTCTTCACAGGTCTGGGGCTCTCCTCCCGGACCCCGGCTGTGAGCACATCCGAGTCCAGCGCGGGCACGGGTACCAGCACCCCGTCCACACCCACCACCACCAGCCAGAGCCGCCTCATCGCCTCGTCCCCCACCCTCATCTCAGGGATCACCAGCCCCCCCCTCCTGGACTCCATCAAGACAATCCAGGGCCATGGCCTGCTTGGCCCCCCCAAGTCCGAGCGCGGCCGCAAAAAGATCAAGGCGGAGAACCCAGGGGGCCCCCCTGTTCTCGTAGTCCCCTACCCCATCCTGGCCTCAGGCGAGACTGCCAAGGAGGGCAAGACATACAGGTGGGGGTCTCAGCGGGAAGGGGTCCAAGTGGGCTTGGGGCAGAGGCTTGCGCCAAGGGCTGCCTCCAGGAGCCCAGCAATCGGGGTTGGAAAGAGGGGCCCCAGGGGCTGACAGTGGGGGCCAAGGTCCAGGGGCGGGACCTGCTGACAAGCTGTGCCCACATCCCTTCAGAGGTAGTGGGGCTGGGGGCTGCCCCACCTCAGTCTGGGGTCATGGGAGTTTGTTTCCTCCACCCTTCAAGCAGTGTGCTCAACCTTGAACATTAGAATCACCTGGGGAGCATTCAAAAAATGCCAGTACCAGGGCTGCAGCTCCAAAAATTCTGATGCCATTTGTTAGGAGGGGCATGCGGAGGGCCAGGGGTCAGCCTTTCTTGAAAGCTCCCCGGATGATTGTAAGGTGCAGCCAGGTTCAGAGCCCCTCCCCCAGGACCATGGGGTATGGCTCTGGGCAAACCTTCACAAGGGTCAAGGGGCCTCTCTTCCCTATGAGATGTGAACCTGCTGCCCAGGCTGCTGGAAATGTGCCCCCGGGTAGAAGAGCTTTCTCCTCCAGATTGGAAGTTGTTCAGGCAGGGAGCCCGCCCCTAACTTTCCCAGGTGGACCTTTGCCCCCCGGGACTCCTCACAGGACAGCTCTGTCCCAGGTGCACATGTCTGCTGCAGAAGGTATCCCCTGAGCTGTACAGGCAGGGGGGTGCCGGGGTCTTCCCAGGTGTGAACCTGCCTCTTGCCCCACAGGTGTAAGGTATGCCCGCTGACCTTTTTCACCAAGTCTGAGATGCAGATCCACTCCAAGTCGCACACAGAGGCCAAGCCGCACAAGTGCCCGCACTGCTCCAAGTCCTTTGCCAACGCCTCCTACCTGGCCCAGCACCTGCGCATCCACCTGGGCGTCAAGCCCTACCACTGCTCCTACTGTGATAAGTCCTTCCGACAGCTCTCCCACCTCCAGCAGCACACCAGGTGAGTGGCCTGCCTGGTGCTGCCCTGCTGCAGCCTGTTTCAGCTCAGCACCTGTGCCTGTGCATGGACCTGGTGCAAGGAGTGGCAAGGACCTTCTCTAGGTGCCCATTGCCCTCAGGGTCAAGACCAAATTCTTTGCTTGGCATTCGAGGCCTTTTATGATATGGCCTTCGTGGACCTCACTGACCTCAGCTCTCACTACTGCACTACCCTTTCCACTCTTTCTCATCTGCAGGTCTTTGCACACGTTGGGTCCTTTACCTGAGACACCCTTCCCCTCCTTTACCCTGTTTCTTTGGCCTCTCCTGTCCATCTTGCAGTCCAGCTTCCTCCAGAAAGTCCTTGGTCCCCCTGAGCTGGCTCCACAGGCCCTGTGGTCCCCATCACAGCAGTGGCAGGCTGTCTTGTACTTATCTCTGGTTACTTGCCCACCACTCCAAATATATTGGGAGCTCTTGAAGGCCAGAGCTTGGTCTCCTCCATGTCCACATCCCCAGTTTGTGCCACAAGCATCTAGGCATTTGTTTAATATTTGTGGAATACCTAGAACTAGCTTTTATAGGACATATGATTCATCCATTTAACAAATAATGACAGAGCCTCTTCTATAAGCCAGACGTGCTGGGAATACTGCAATGAACAAAACAGACAAAACCCCTGCCCTCATGGGGCTTAACAGTCATCCAGTGTGTGTAAGGGAGATTCAGAGATACAAATGAAACCAAGAAATGTTTTTGCGGGGGAGTACAGACATCAGAAAGACTGGCTCACCAAATAAAAATACCATAGGAATTTAAACCAAAGGTTTAAACAAACCAAAGTTTACCAAGATTGCAGTTTGTCTCTTCAGAGGGGAAAAACCACAGCACTTTTCTCACAGGATGACTCTCATATCTGTAGACAATGCTATGTGTTTGCCAGCATCAGCATTGAAAAAGCCGGGGATAAAATTGTTTTTGCCATGGAGTTTGTAACTTACAGAAAGCTCTCAAGGTTTTCTTTATTTGGGAGACGAATGCTAGACAAAGGGACCTTGTTTTTTTCATTTGTTTTGTTGTCATTTATTCACTTCTCTCCACTGCCTTTGTATGCTTTATCCCAGGGTGCAACATGTTTTGTTTTGTCTATTTCTCAGACTTTGGGGCATGATGTGTAGGTTGGATAGTAAGAAACAAATGGCAGAAGGGCAGCAAGACGAGGCGCCAGTCTGTTTTTCTTGTTCCCAGGTCTCCCAAGCCATGGATTTGACCCCATAAATTTGTTCCAGCAGTTTTCTGATTTTTGCCATTACTTTGATTTTTAGAAGTTTGGCCAGTTTTATGTACATAGAGGTGTATGTAGTGAGGTGTTGATGAATCAAGTCTCCCTAGTTGTATGGTTATTAAAATTAGAGCATGTGATCCTAAGGTTTGAGAGTTAACTTCTGTCAAGAGACTCTGCAGAGTCTCTGGGTCATAACTTTAATGTGTGTGTGCTAAGTTTTCTTGTCTTACTGTCTGAGATCAGGAGCCCAGAACCATCCAATTTACCTCTGTCGGGTTTGCCTCTACAACCTGTAACGGTAGGGTACCTTCTTTTGGGAGAATTCCCGAATTTGCCAGTGTTTCTGGGCCAGCAGGAATGACTCCACAGTCTTAAAGGCTGTGACTCCACCAGCCATGATCCAGTTTCCTGGAGGCCTGGGGAGGCCATATTCCCTCATGGGAAGTACAGTCCTTGTTTCTTAGCATCGGGCTCGTTGTGTCTAATTAAATGAAATTTGTCTTTAAATGTGACGTCTCTGGCATGTGTGGTTACAAACTTGATTTACCCAATTATATCCTGTTCGGAAGGAGGACATGTTTGTATTGAACCTACTTACAGAACTGTTGATCATGAGAAGAAAAGTGCTTCAGTAAAGGCCCTTGGAATGTCTTTTAGCAATTTTTCTGAGTGGTGGTGTAGACAAGGCCAATTATATATGTTGTTTTCAACAGAAGTATTATTTTCAAATGTCTTTGCTAAGTCATGAGTTTATATCTATGTTAAATTTTTATAGCTTCCCCTCTGGAATTCTGAAGGGTTAGTTGGAACAAGGCACCATTTAAGGAATATTTTATTCCAGTTTGTGCAAATATAGCCTCCTCAGTTGAGGATTAGAGATTTAGAAAAGAAAAGAAAAAAGGGTTCTCTTGTATGCCTTTTAGAAAATAGAATATTAACGACCATTACATCACTTCCATCCAATCCTTGGTCATAATTCCTGTTTTGCTGATCCTGGGTAGTTAGCCTGCTTTGCAAAGTTGTCTACTTCTGGCCTAAAGACCCTTAGATCCCGCCTCGACCTCGGGCAATGATCGTGGTGATGGTGTCAGCGTGGAAGCCTGCACCCATTTGTCCATCCCCTGAAGTACGAAGAGCCAAGTGCATGTGGTACGTCCCCTCCTGAGGCCATCATCTCTTGATATTTCCTTCAGAAGGCTCAGTCTCTGACCTGCAGCTTACAGCAGAGGCCTTTCAGTAAGGGTGAGGGGGAAATCAGACCTGTTGATAAGACTAAATGACTCTTGTCTGTTTTTATAACAATCAACAGTACCAGACGGAGGAGAACGGGGTCCTCTATTAAGATATAATGCATGATCCATTTTTCAGATTAAGATAATATTATAGGCAGCAAGGGCATTGACCGCTCTTCAGGGTCTTTTAATTTATCTCGTAAAGCATGTGTTAGGATTGGCACTAATTGACGAATGGGTTTAGTTAAATCTAGAAAAAATTATTTTTAAAGACATTTCTCTGTTGATACTTATTGTGCGAGTCTCTGTACATGAAAATAAATTGTTGGGTTTCCCCCCCCATCTTAAAAAATATACAAATATATATATTTATATTAATTACATATGTAATTATATTACATATATTACTATATGCTATATTTATATAAATTACATATAATTACCTATGTTCATAATATTAACTCAGGGAGATTGAATTTCTCTCCTTTTGCTTTGCCAACTTTCTTATACTAGAAACTTCATAGGACAGCTCTCATTCTAGTGTTCATCTAATTAAATACAATATATGGAGAATACAAAACACGCCCAATCATTTGGATCACCCCTTTTTTAATCAAGTGGAGGAGAACATCTTTGGTGTTACCCAGCGGCCATCTGGAAACTCCAAGAGCCTTTGGGTGTAAAAGGTACCTTGGTAATTTTCTGAGTTTGAGAAAGGCCATAACCCAAAGTTGGCAGAGCAGGCAAAACATGCACATCAGTCTAGTAAAAAATACACACCATAAAAAGAAAAACAAAAAAGTAAAAAAAACAAACAAACAAACAAAAAAAACACACCATAGCAAATAGTGATAATTATTAGGAATCCTGTTTTTTTGGTGTGTGTGTGTGTCAGAAGTAGACTTTTGCTTAAAAATATTACTTAAGACTGTGACAAAAACAAGCAATAAGAAATTAACAGGCCCTAAAAAAGGGTATTTCGTCAGAATATTCTTTTGACTCGGGGATTGCTCTCCAATCCTAAGAGCACAGTTTTTTATTTCCTTTTCAGTGATTTGAGTTCTTAATGGTGAGAAACCAAACAAATGACATGCGGGTCCTGTCACCATTTAGGGACCAATTACTAGTCATTAGGTGGTGGCACATGTAATTAAATCAGTGTGTCCTAACCCAGTGGCAAAGAGATGGGGGTCCCACATGTCCCGAGGTCCCAAATTCCTTTAGACAAAGCAAACCAAAAAAATCCAAACATAGAGAAGCAACCAGATTCCAGGTTCCTTGTTTTCTACTGTTTCTGGGTATTTGCCCCTCGATAGAGAACCTGACAATCAGGGCCTATAATCAAATCCATAAGCAAATCCATCTTCCCAACATTACGGCCAGTAATGGAGGGAATAAAAGAAGGTCATGTCCCAAACTGAACCAGCCCCGGTCAAGAAATATTAGTGGCGTTAGAAACAGGTTGAGCAAGACTCACCCTGGTTGTTGAGAAAGATGCGCCTGGGAGCATTTTGGGGGGTCATGTAGTTTAGTGGTGTGGGTGACCCTGGAGCATCTTGGTGAGACCTCCCATCTGCAAGGAAGGCTCGACAAGTAAAGAAAAGCACGGTGACTCGCAAAGTGTTACAAAAGTCCAGCCTTCAGAAGAATCAGCTCAGTAAATAATAAATACCACGTGCATTTAAAGAGGAAGTAAACAGAACTTTGTAGCGAGTCTGTTCATGGTAGAAAAACAGCAGTGGTCTCATGCAGTTAGCATATTATAAGCTCACATATCTCTGCAGGTATCATGATGCAAAAGTCTGGGAGAATATTGTTCTGTCAGGGAGCTAGTTAGTAAGGTACAGAAGAGGGCTCAAAGTTTTATTTTGGGGGAGAGCTCCTGGTAGACAGAATGACTCTGGATTTGTTTGTTTGTTTATTCAGGTTGCAGAGTGGGTTTTTTTGCTTTTGTTTTTCTTCTCCTGGCTGTGATGTTGTGTACAGGTGTAATGATAACTGTGGCAGGGGCAGGTGTCTTTTTGTTTTCTCAAGTCTGATGATAGAAATGGCAATAAAATCACAAGCTATTCCTTGTCCAAAAGCTCGGCCCTGCATCGGTGTTTCCATACAAGGTGTCCATAAAGTCCTTATACAGTGTGAGTTGTGTTTCTAAATGAGACATAACGAACCTGAAAAATGCTATGGAGAGGGAAGGTTAGCTTTCAAGTTAAGTGTGAAGGACCGAGGAAGGTTAACTTTCTTTTTTTTTTTTTTTTTTTTTAAAGATTTTTATTGGGGAATTGGGGGGATGGGAACAGCGCTGGGGAATTGGGGGAAGGGGAACAGACAAGTTGCTGTCGTTTTGTTCTTCAGTCTAGTTGTGGAGGACGTTGCATCACTGGCCCAAGTTGGCACCATCATTGCGCTCTTCCCGGGTGAGGCAGATCAGTCGCTGGCTTCTGGACGGCCGCTCATAGCGGCTGCTGGCTGCTCACGCTGGCTGCTGGCCGCTCACGCTGGCTGCTGGCTACAAACGGCAGCCCATGGCAACCCACTGCCACAGGGGCTGCTGGCTACAAACGGCAGCCCATGGCAACCCACTGCCACAGGGGCTGCTGGCTACAAACGGCAGCCCATGGCAACCCACTGCCACAGGGGCTGCAGCCTGCGCCGTCGTCTGCGACTCATGGCAGCCCAGCTCCAGGTTGAGCTGTTGTTCAGCATCTTAGATGTAGAGGGCGGTGTCACTCGCCCTCATATGTGGGATCCGAACCGGGGCCCTCTGGCGTCCCAAGCCAGTTCTTAACCATCGCGCCACTCGGCCGGCCCAGGAAGGTTAACTTTCATTGTCGCCACCATTATTTTAGTTACAAAGCACAATGTGACTGAAGCCAGTCCATGTGATGTGCCATTGATCACCTGGGAAATAAAAGATAAATGATAACTAATGAATCCTTTCATGTAAACACTAAATAAATTCCCTTTCTGTTGTTTTTTGTTAATTGTTTATCTTAACTAGAAATGGATATATTAAAAACTAACACTGCAAACATTTTATGAACACCCTTTATATGAGTCATTAATTCTGACAGTCCTTACAATCCTTATTATTATCCCTGTTGTAGATATGGGGAAACGGGGGTTCAGGGAGACAAAGTCACTTGCCTACAGTCACCCTGCTAAGAGGAGGCAGAAGTGAGATTTGAGCCCAGAGCACCTAGGAGCAGCCCATGCCTCAGCGGAAGGAAGGGGCTGGAATGTCAGGGTGCAGAGCGCACTCACACGGGGATGGAGGTACCAGGCAGGAGAGCACAGAAAGTCTTTGGATCCCAGGGGTGGGGCTGGGGGAGTAGGAGTGGAGGGGCACCCATTTCGGTTCAGCTTCCTTGATCTGCCTGCACCTGGAGTTGGTGGTGAGCTCCCCATCATCACAGGTGTGGGAGCCAGGGCTGGCTGCTCCCCCAGTGGGACGATGCCCCACAAACAGGGTTCTGGTGTTGGAGTTGAGGGCTTGGTTCTGACTTGAAAATCAAGGACTGACGAGCCTTGCGGTCAGTTTTCAGTGAGAACAGGCAGCCTGGTCCTTCCTTCATCCAATAGTTGCTCCCTGGAACCTCTTCTGAGCCAGCCCGGTGCTGGGTGCCACACACAGGGACATGTCAGTGGTCGGAGGCAGGCTCTGGCCCAAAGGAGCTCCCACTGCAACTTGGGAGGCTGGTAGATGTGGAAACTTCCATGATAGAGAGGGATGTAGTGGAGGCTGGGGAGAATCTTCTGGGTCTGGTGTTGAAGGGTCCTAGTGAGAAGGGAAGGGTGTTTTCCGGCAGGCGGAACAGCATGAGCAAAGGCTCAGAGGCTTGCCGGGGGATATGTCTGCATGTGTTGTGGGGAGGTTGGTAAGACAACCCACTGGGGAGAGCAGTGGCAGAGGGGGTGTGGCTTTAGAAACTCAGGCCTTGAACATTGGGGCAGGGGAGGCAGTGGAGTCAGGGAGGCAGGGCCATGACAAGTCAGATCCCTGGGCTGCTGCTGTGGTGGTGGTCAGGAGGGAGAGGCTGAGGCTGGGAGTCCAGGCAGGAGGCCCAGCAGCTGTGGCCCTTGGAGAGGAGGCCATAGGGGGAGTTTCCTGGTCAAGAGAGCTTGGCCGGGTCCCTGAGGAAGGACGTGAAGTAGTCCCCGGAGGACCAACGATCAGTCAACAAACATTTGTGAAATACATCCAAGGAATGGACGTTGTTGATTATGTTGAGCATAGTAACTGTTGTCAGTGACTGACTTCAGAGAGAACTTTCAGAGAGAAAGTTCTTTCCTTTATTCAGTCTATGAATTGAGTCCTCTCTGCTGAGCCTATGCCAGGCCCTGGAGTGATGGTGGTGAATGAGACCAAGCGCTTACCCTCAGGAGGCAGCCAAGAAATCAGTGATTGGACAGTGACAGCACAGAATTCTGCTTGAGGGGTGGACTGTAGGGGCCAGGCCTAGTCTGGGGGCTCAGGGAAGGCTGCCCCGAACAAGGGGCTTTTACGAGAACAGAGTGTGGGTTTTAGGCAGGTTTTAGCTGAGGGAACGTGTGGCTGGAAGAGGAAACAGCCTGGATAAAGGACTGGTGAGAGGAAAGAACTTGGAACGCCAGTGGGAGGTTAGTGGGGCTGGAGCCCTGGGGCAGGGGAAAGGCGTGACTTGGGCAGCCGCAGGAGGCAAGGACTCTGGGGGGCGGGGGGCGGGGATTGTGGGGTTTAAAGCAAAATCAGTGCATGTCTGGGGTCCCTTAGTCCCCTCTGCTACCGGACCCCTAGCTGAATGAATTGCACAGCCCTGAAGGAGAGTTGAGGATGGGATGAAATGGTGGGGACTCTGACATCAGGTGGAGTCGGCCCAGATGACCCTTAAGGTCCCTTCAATGTAGAGATGATGCCTGAGATGATGTCCCCAAACATGTGACACCCCCGAGATGTGCAGGCAGGATAGGGGTTCTCAGAACCGGGCCAGCCCAGCTCCACTTGGCCTTGCACCTGAGACTGGGCCGTCCCCGCCCTTGAGACTCCCCGTCTAGTTGAGAAGACAGACAGGAGGCGTGGCCCGTCCTGCTGAGGAAGTGGCCAGGGCACAGGGGTGGTCGGCAGGATCATCGCTCACGCGTGGTTGCCAGATGAGAGATGGTTCTCTGACCAGGACGTAGGGTGCATAGAAGCAGGGAGCCGAGTGAGGCTGGACCACACAGCAAAGGGCCTTGCACAACACACAAAGGAATTGGGACTCTGTCGGTGTTCATAGTGGGCACTCGATGTCGTGGGCAGGGAGTGTGCCTTCGTCAACCCCTCCTAGCATGGGGCCCAGCCAGGGGGGCCTTAGTTTGTTTGATGAGCCTGTTAACGAGCAGAGCAAACCCAGTCAGCGAGGTGGGCTGGGCTCTAGGGGAGGAGCCGACCCCGTGCGGCCAGAGCTGACTTCTTCCTCCGCCTGATGCTTGTTGGAAATTTAGGCAAACGAGGTTCAGGCCCAGCCGGCGTTTCACTGCCCACCTGTTTGGCACAGAGTTTCCACTAGAACAGCTGAGTAGAGAAGCCCAGGGTGATCGTGAGAAGCTTGTGTGGGGAGCAGGGAGGGCCCCCCGTCTGTCCGTGTGTGCTGGGCTCCTGAGCGCCATGGACGCACCCCAGCTCTGTACCTCTGTCCTCATCGGGCTGTTGGACCAGCACAAGCTGCACCTCAGACTTTAACTGAAAATACCGCCATCAACCTTCAAGTCACTGCTCCAAAGTCACCTTCTCCATGAGGCCCCACCCTGGTCACCCAATGTAAAATTGCACCCCTCCCCCTCTGGCACTCATGATCCCCTCACCTTATTCTCACAGCACTTATTACGTCCCACGTGTGACTTCCTTATGCCATGCTGACTGTCTGTTTTGTTCACTGAGACATTCCAAGTACCTAGCATGGTGCCTGGTACACGAGTACCTGATGTAACAACTGTTAAATGAATGAATGATAATACTGGCAAGTGTTGTGCCACTACTTGGCTAAGCCCTTTACGCATTATCTAATGTATCTTCACAAAACCCAGTGAGGGAGGAACTATATTTTTATACCCATTTTGCAGATAAAGAATCCGAGGTTCAGTGATTTGGCCAAGGTCACCCAGCTAGTAAATGGTGGAGCCAGGAGGAGAAAGCAGGAATGGGAGGACAGAGGGGCTGAGCTTCAGGGCCACCCAGTCCCGCCTTCTCTCAGTACCCGAGGTGACATGTAGCCATCGTGGACACGTGCCTGACACGGGGAGGGGGGAAGAGACAGAAATTGTGGGCCAGTCAGAGGGAGAGGTCTCCTTCTGAGGGAAAGAGGCAGGTGGGCAGGGGAGGTCCTGGCAAAGGTGGGATTTTTAGAAAAGAGGGGCAAGCCCCCCATGACTAGTTGACGGCCTGGGCCGGGCTCTGAGTGGGTGCCAGTGGAGAGTTGGGTTCAGCAGGGACGTTGGGGAGCAGGGTGGCTCTAGTCATATATTGTCAGTAGGAAGCCAGAGGAAGAAGGAGAGGGGGTAGCCTTTGAAGTCCCAGATTTTGCCTGGGGCTCAGTCTGGGGAAAGCGTGCAGTGAAGTCTGGGAGGCTTGGGGGCTGGAGTTGGCCTGGGGGCATCTGTCAGGGACTCCACCTCACTGGGCTGCCCCATTGCAGAATCCACACAGGCGACAGACCCTACAAGTGCCCGCATCCTGGCTGCGAAAAGGCTTTCACTCAGCTCTCCAACCTCCAGGTGAGTGGCCACCTACCTGCTGTCCCCCAGGTGCCTAGCTGCCTTCCCGAGAAGGGAGCATAAGAAGGGGTTGGAGCTGGGGGAGGCCTGCTGGCTCCTGACACCCTGCTGTACTCCCCACAGTCTCACCAGCGCCAACACAACAAGGACAAGCCCTACAAGTGCCCCAACTGCTACCGGGCCTACTCGGACTCCGCCTCCCTGCAGATCCACCTCTCGGCCCACGCCATCAAGCACGCCAAGGCATACTGCTGCAGCATGTGCGGGCGGGCCTACACCTCGGTGAGTGCCTGCTGGCCCCTGGGCCTCCGCCTCCCCCTGCACCTCAGCCTCCTCCTCTGAGCTGCACTGACTCTCCCCATTTCCAGACAAGGAAACTGAGGCCCAGAGAAGGGAAGTGACTACTCAAGATCACAGGGCTTCTGCTTCCCAGTTCTGAGAACTTTTTGGCTGCTCCAGGCTGAGCTCCCAGTGCCCTGCTGGCCTTTTTAGCCTGGATTCTGAGGTGTGGTTCGCTCCAGGCCCTGGAACACCCCAGGCAGTGGCAGGGGGCCTGGCACCCTGCTCTCCAGGGCCGGGGCGGGAGAAGGGCCTTATCCCATGGGGGGAGGTGCAACTCTCATCATGGCCACAAGGTGGCAGAGTGACTTTGCCCAGAGCCACCCTCATGTCTCAGAAAGGTCTGTACAGTGCTGGAAAGGTCATCCCATCCAGTCCCCTGTCCCTGGCTGGGAATTTCTCAAAACAAGGGCCTTTCAGCACCCAGAAGAGGGAGTTGAAGTGAGTCACATGTGTGTGCTTCTGGCTAATCAAATATCCTGAGTAACAGACCCCTGTGCATACCCAGATAGAGATCACCCAGCCTCAATTTTCCCATCTATAAAATGGAGGAATTGATAGTTCTTAACTCATAGGGCTGTTGGCTGGCATAGTTGGCACCTTACCCGCCTTAGCTAACACAGTTGTTTATTCACTCTGTTTACTGAACACTGTGCCAGCACCTGGGAATCAGGATGAATCAGACATATATAGTCTTGGCTCCCAGGAGGGTAGAGTCTGCTGCTAGAGACATGTTAAACAAGTAACCACACAAGTAAATATGTAATGACAAATTGTGGTAAGTGCTCTGAGCAGGGTTTCTCAGCCTCAGCCCATGCTGATGTTTGGGCAGGATATCTTTTTGCGGGGGGCTCTCCTGTGCATTGTAGGGGGCAGCAAGAGCCTTAGCCTCCGCCCACTAGCAGCCCCCCTTCCCAAGTTGTGACAACCCAAAATGCCTCCAGGCTTTGACAAATGTCCCCTGGGGGTGTGGAATCACCTCTGATGGAGCCACTACTATGAAAAAAGTATGTTTTGAAAGACAGCCCCAGGGAAGACAAAATAGAGTTGGGAAAGAGAGTGAGGAGGAGGAGGGAGGAGAAAGGGAAAGAACATTCCATGCAGGGGAACAGTGAATGCAAACCCCCCGAGGTAGAACAAACACGTGTATTCCAGGAACTGAAAGAAAATTAGGTCACATGGGGCTGTGGGCCCTGTTAGGGAGTTTGGATATTTTTCCAGGTGGCATGGGAGGCCATTGGGAGGGGACAGGACAGTAGGGTATTTTTGAAAGGTCACTCTGGCTGGAGGGAGTTCAGGGTTTGCTGGTGGGGGGGTCAGCAGTATCAGTCAGGTGCCAGCCACTGCCCCAGCTTGCTGAGTGCTAGGTATGTTCCAAGGGCAGGCGAGAACCCAGAGACTGCGAGGACAGAAGCTGCAGGGACGTAGGCCCTAAGGGGATACGTGGGAGCCGCAGAGACCTAGGAGCCCCACGCAGCTGACTTTCAGTCAGCCCCAGCCTCAAGTTCTTGAGCCTCCTACACATACATGCCCACTCTTAGAAAAGGGGCTGCCGGCGTTCACAGCTGTGGCTCTTAGAGGGGATCTGTCTGAACGCTGGGGGCGAGGGGTGGTCAGCTCTCTCCTGGCCTGAGGCCCCACCCTGAACCGGGCCTGACTGGACTCTACAGCGCAAGAATAATTACCTTTTTTATTTTAACATTTTAATAAATTGATTTTTAAATTACTTTAATATGTAAAAGAAACATTTTAGAATAGTGAATCCTTATGTTCCTTCCCATCAGCCTCCAGAGCCATCAGCCATTCCTGTTTCATCCATATTCCTATTTTTTGAAGTAAAACTGACATATTGTTTCATCTGAAAATTTTCACTTTGTGTCTCTGAACATAAGGACTCCTTTTTCGAACATATCCACAAGAGCTATATAATACCTTAAAATAATTCACAGTAAGTCTTTAATATCTTTAAATACCCAATCAGCATTCACATTTTCATTTGTCTCATGAATGCCATAATTTTATTTACTCACAATTGTATTTTTTAATCAAGATCCAGAGAAGATTTCTACATTGCACTGGGTCAGTATATCTTTTAATCTTGGTTCCCCTCCCACCCCTGCTTTTTTTTTTTTTTTTTTCAATTTATTCATTGGAGAATAGTTTTCTTAGTTTGGATTTTGCTGATTGCTTCCCTCTGGTGTTGTTTGATAGCATGTGGACACCACATTTGAGGGCTTCCTCTGCTGGATTCTGAGCAAATTGAGGTATGAGGCCAAGGATTGGCAGGTGGGAAACAGAGCACCACCTTGCAGCTTAGTGTGAGGGCCTGTGGGCCTGCAGGTGAGCCTTGGGTCACCTCACCCACGCATTCCTGAGTGCCAGGTCAGACTTACCAGAGCCGTGGGGGAGTGCTCAAGGGATGAGCTGAGTATGCCCAGTTTATGCTTCCAAAGTCACCGATCAGATCAGGCCCCGCATCTCCCCAAGGGAGGATCGAGTGTGGGGGTGCAGAGGCTGGGGCTCCCACCACCACCTGGAGTGAAATCCAGAGTTCAGGGAAGGAATGGTCTCCTCCACCCTTACTGCATGCTAAGAACTTGATCCACATCATCCTAGCAACCCTTTGATATTGTTCCTTCCCCAGTACTGCTTGCAGAGGAGGAAGCTGAGGCTTGGATGGGTGAGATGACTTTTCCAGAACTAGGTTAAAGCCCAGGCCTGCTGCTCAACCCTCACCGGGAGCACCAGCCAGGTGGGGGAAGCTATGCTGGAGCAGGCAGGCAGGCTCAGATTCAGCCAGTGTATCCCGCTACAGCCAGCTGGCCTGGCCCTGGGGCGTTGCAGGTGGGTACTGCTAAGGGGTGAGTCTGGTGCCTGCTGGCTCCACAGCCAGCAAGCTGTGGGCTCGGACTCGGGTCACTGAGCTAGCCCCCGCCCCTGGCAGCGATGCACCATCCCTAGAACCCATGCGGGATGCTCATCTGCCCTACAAACCTGTGGCTGCTCAACACTAGCTGGCCCACCGGCCAAGGAGCCCTCCAGTGGCCACTTGTGGGAATTTCAGCTTCTTCTGCCTCCCCTGCCAGCTGGTGGTGTTTATGTTCTGAATCTCACCCCTGCCCACAGGAGACCTACCTGATGAAGCACATGTCCAAACACACGGTGGTGGAGCACCTGGTGAGCCATCACTCGCCCCAGAGGACGGAGTCCCCCGGCATCCCAGTGCGAATTTCCCTCATCTGAGCCAACCTGAGGCCCCGCCCCGCCCCGCCCCGCCCACTGGCAGACACAGACCCAGGCAGCACCAGGGCCCAACTCCCGCCAGGGCCCTCCAGGAACAGCTGAGCTCTCTCATGACCTTCCTGACCTTCCAGAAAGCCTGGGCCGCAGAAGCCCTGCCCAGTCCAGCTCCGGGGGTGGCCAGGCCAACTGCAAGATTCTGGACTGTTTGGTGGCATCCAAAGATGATCTCAGAGCACTTTGAACCTCTCTGTCGGGTTTTCTTTTTTCCCCCCACCCTTCACTTGCTTCACTGTTTTTTTTTTTTCTTTTTCTTTTTTAACTTTGTTTTGGAAATAACAAAAAAGATATTTATTGGCCAAGAAGTTGGTGCTGCTAAGACCGAGAAATTGAGAGTTGGACAGATGGACACAGAGAACCAGAGGGCAGCATGGGGCCTTCTCGTGCCACAGCCTCGGGTCTTGAGGGAAGGCTCAGGCCTGAGATGCTGGACTGCAAAGGGGGCCCCTGTGGGAGGGGGCAAGAGGCAGCTGGAGGGAGCCACTCACCCTGGGTGCCCTTGGGTGCCCTGCTCGGACCTCGAGCTGCACCCTGGGCATCACTGAGCAGAGGGAGGCAGCAGCTACCAGAGCTGCCCAGCCTTCAGGAGGCGGAACAAGACAGGCCAGGAGACCCGCAGGACCAAAGGGTGCAGTGCTGGGCTGGGCACCCAACAGTGTTGGGTTGAAACGGAGTGGGGGTGGGATGGGTAAGACCTGCGCTCCCACCCCCCCGACCCCTCGCTGCCCTGAAGACCACCCCAGTCTACCTCGGTGCTGGCCAGGAAACCTATTGGCTACCTCTCCCACCATCCCAGACTGTGAGCAGGGGGATGGGGAGGGAGTGGGCCTGGGGCTATGACCCCCTCCATAATTTCCTCCAGATGGGGCAGTACCCAGGGAGGGATTATTTGTCTTCCCTGCCACGGAGGGGGAGTCCCCCAGCCCAGGCCCTAGGCCCCTCGGCAGGGCAGGGAAGGGGTCCTCGGAAAGGAGGATCCCGAGAGCAGCCCCTGCCCTCAGCCCCCACAGACACACCCCAATCTGAAAGCCATGCGTGTCCGTGTATATAGGAACTATGTACAGAGCCCGGAGAAGCCCCCTTCCATCCCCCCGGGGAAAAAAAAAATAGAAACTCATCTATATATTCTGTATCTGGAGTTCCGTTTTGAATATTAACTGTGTTATTTTTATACACTTTTTAAGCCTTAACTCACCATTGATTTACCAGTTAAACGTTTCCTGGGGTTTCTTTTCCCACGGGGTTCTCTGCCCCCACCCCACCCCTTTGTTTGACTTGCGTCGTCTGATACTCAGTATTGTAGCTTTTTGTCCGCATGTTACTACCCTGTAAATACGCTGTTATACATACTGTTAACACCCTTTGCTTTTTTCTATGGGACCTCCAAGCCACCGTATTTAGAACTAGTTACCTTATTAAAAAAGAGAAAACAGTCTGTTGGCTTCTCAGTCTGCATCTTGGTGGCAGGGAGGTGAGGGCAGGCGCCCATCAACGCTTCAGTGAGGAATTCTGCATTTAAGAAAAGGGGTGAGGAGCAAAATACAAAATCAAATGTGGGGGAAAACACTAAAACAAGACACAAAGGAATTCCAAACCCTCTGCTCTTTGTATTTCTCTGTTGTGAAGAATAAACTGTACCTGCACCTGGGTGGCGGCGGTGTGTGGTGTGCTCTGTGCGAGGGCGGGGCAGGGGGCACCTTTCCACTGCTCCTCTCCCCTCCCCCGCCCCCCAGACTTGGGCAGAAGGAAATGGCCGCTTACTGTGGGCGGGTCCCCATCCAGCTGCTCAGCTGAATACCTGGGGTTGATTGCCTCACAACCCCTTATCAAGTGGGCAACAAACCCGGAGAGGTTTTTTTGCCCAGGATCATGCTGTAATTACATGGCAAGGAACCAAATTTAACTTAGGTTTGTCTAATTCTGACGGCTTTTTAGATGTACGGGGTCCAGCAATGAGGTTCACTGCCCCTTCTCCCAGAGGGGCAGCCACATCTGGTTATTCCACCCCTCTTTGGGGGTCCGTATCATGAGAGCCCTGATTTGTGGAAGTTATTCCAGTGATTAAATGAACCAAGAACTCCAGTTCACATAGGTTCACTCTGGGGGGGGGGGGTCAGTGTCTTGATTGCCTAGGAGGGAAATGCAGGGATTCATCCCCCTAAGGTTTTATCAGGGCTGGCCATGTGCTAGGCGTTGTGGGAGAGACAAGTAACTCAGCCATGAGCCACCATGGAGCTCTGAGCCTTCACAGTCCTTGTGTGAGGAGACTTGGCTACAAGGGATAGAAAGCCCAATGCAAACAAGGCTCTATTGGCTTACTGAGCAGGACGTTGCAGGGGTCAGGCCAGCTCATGGTTCAATGATGTGTCTCCAGCTCTCCACTTGGCTTTGTTCTCAGAGTTGGTTTCATCTTCCCGTTCCAGAGTCAGCAGTTCCAGCCTCACAGCCCCCAGGTTCCCAGCAGTCAAGCCTCTGTCTCTCCCAGAAGCCGCAGCAAAAGTTTAATTGTGTCTTCCTGATTTGAACTGGGTTAGGTACCATCCCTGAACCTCTGGTCAGTGACCAGAAAATCTACTTGATTGGCTTAGAGCTAGAGCCCACGCTGTAAGCCTGAGGCAGAGGGTGAAGCCTCCATTTGAAGTATATCTCCCCAAGAGGAAACCAGAATATTTTCCCATCAGAAGGCGGGATGGATTGGAGTAGCCAAGAATGTGTTTCGAGTAATCTCAGAGGCCTTTTTTTCTGAAATTGACTTCCCACAGCTTGCTGGGCCATGAAGGGGTGGGCTCTGGCAGCCATATTTGTGTCACGTGACCCTATCCCAGCCACAGCTGATTGGTCAAGCAAGGGCAGATACCTGACTCAGTGGCTTGATCCTTATGCTGGTAATGTGTTCAGTAAATCCTCAATGTGATGATAGGTTCTGCAACATTAAGAGAAACGCGACATAACAAAACGAATTTTACCATAGGCTAATTGATATAAACAAGAATTAAGTTCCCATGGCATCTCATCAACGTTACAAGGAAATGTTATTTGAGGACCTGCTGTGCTGGCTGTCCTGGTTCATGAGAGCGGACTGTGCACACCTCTTCCTAACTCTACATTCAGTAACTGTTGTGCTTTGAAGTCAGCCGTGGTGGGATTTACATCATGGAAACTGGCAAATGCTACAGATCGGGGCTTTCTTTTTCCTCAAAAAGCCAGTTGCTAAACATTGATCAGCACACTACTGGGTAACTCTCCCATCTGATTCTCCCCATGAATTGAGAAGAAGAGATGGTGGGCACCTGAATGGGAAAACCCTGTGGACTGGGGGTGGGGGTAGCTGTGTTGGGTCAGACATAAGCAGAAGGACAAAGGAGGCAGAGAGAAGCAGAGATGGCCAGAGGAGACCGAGAGCCAGTGGCAACGTCAGTTCCTGACTTTCAGTTTCTATCTTCTCTCCCAAGTTTAATTTCCTGCTTGTTCTCACATCAGTGAATTGATTTGCTAGTGGTATGACACTGGGTAAGTACTTCAACTTTCTGTGCCTGATGTTCTCATACATAAAATGAGGGATATAATAGTAATCAATTTATAGGGTGGATGTGAGGATTAAATGAATCAATAAACGCCTAATGCTTAGAACTGTGCCGAGAACTTAGTACCCAGTAAATGTGGTTGTTGTTATTGTCATTATTTGATGTAGCCCTGGTGGATCTGTCTCTTATGATCAATGAACCCTGACTACACGGCTGAACGTGGGAATTTTTGGGCGCAGCATTTCAGTTGGGATAGCAGGGTGGGGCAGGTGAAGACTTTGCAGGGTAGCAGTGACGCTCAGGAATGGGTCTGATTTTCACCTGTTAGCCGGGAAACTCTCAGGAGCTTCCACTGTCCCTAAGGGCCCCAGCATATGTCCTGAGGACAGTGTTGATGGCCAGAGAAGTAGCTGCAGAAGGAACTTTATCCCCCTTGTTATTCCTGCTTCAGCCCAAGCCCATCTACTACCCGCACTCCCACCTTAGGCCTCTACATAGGACATAGGAGGGAACTGTTCCCAAAAGGTTGTTCCCAAGAAGTTGTCCACGGCTCCACCCTGTAGCTTCCTTGACTCCTCCCCCTCCTCAGGAAGGTCTTCACCCACAGCATGAGGCTGCTGGAGCCCAGCATCTGGAAACCCCTGACTGTGCCATCGTTTCCTCATTAAATCAGGACATGCTGGGCCGGCCTAGTGGCGCGATGGTTAAGAACTGGCTTGGGACGCCAGAGGGCCCCGGTTCGGATCCCACATGTGAGGGCCAGTGACACTGCCCTCTACAGCTAAGATGCTGAACAACAGCTCAACCTGGAGCTGGGCTGCCATGAGTCGCCGGCGACGGCGTAGGCTGCAGCCCCTGTGGCAGTGGGTTGCCATGGGCTACCGTGTGTAGCCAGCAGCCAGCGTGAGCGGCCAGCAGCCGCAGTGAGCAGCCGTCCAGAAGCCGGAGACTGATCTGTCTCGTCCGGGAAGAGCGCAATGATGGTGCCAACTTGGACCAGTGAAGCAACGTCCTCCACAACTAGACTGAAGTACAAAAGGACAGCAACTTGTCTGTTCCCCTTCCCCCAATTCCCCAATAAAAATCTTAAAAAAAAAAGTTTACCTGAGCCAAATTTTGAGGACATGCCCAAAAGCAAAATCTCAAGTGACCGAGAAAATGCTCTGGAGAATGGCAGTTTTGCAGTTCCTTTTATGCATTTAGAATCAAATGAGAAAAATGTAAGGAAGGTACATGCAAACTTTTGGTGATAGATAAGGGAAGTGAGAGAAAGCAAAGCAGGGAAATCCCTAAAAGTGGATAAAAAGCAAAATGGAGAAACACATACTTCTTTTACATTGGTGTGTACAGGATAGTCAGTAATTAACATTTACAGCACATAGAATGGTATGCAGGGGGAACAAGATAACAATGAGGGTTCTGTGGTCTTGTGATCTGGTGCTTGTGGTTGTGCCTTCAAGGGGTCTAGAAAATTACTCTAACATCTCAAAGGTATGTTATCCTAGATGCATAAGAACGATGGACAAAGCTCACTTAAGGTAAAGATTGACCTCTGCTAAGGAGGCTGGAGGTCTGGGAGATGACATCCACTACGACCCGCCCAGTTAGGAATTTATGATCAGACCATCCTGTGTGATTACTTTTGGTCACTGAGCTTGGCAGGACTGCCATGTGACCTCCCTGAGCTTGTCGGGTTTATTTCATAGCCCCTTTTTCGTTTACAATAACATTAACTAAATATGTACAAATTACACTGAGGGCAAAGGCGGTGAAAGTGCAAAGCCAGGGAACTGGATGTCGCTGGTGTTTCTCCCTTTGTGGTTAATGCCCAAAGGCAGCTCTATTTGGCTGGAGAGCCAAGACTGGCTCTCCAGCTGCTGACCTCACAGACTGACTCATGTTGATCCTCTATGTGTTTAGGGATTTATGTTCCCTTTTTGTGCCTCAGTCTCCTTATATAAAAAAAAAAAGGGCGGGGGTAGGAGGTAGGTGAGAGGGGCTAAAACACCTCCTCAGGAGGCAGTTAGCTGAATTCAGTAAGGTTGGAGGTGAATGGTCTATGTGCCTCAGTCCCTGTTGAAAGTGCAGGAAAGGGGAGGTTTCTCTTCCAGTGAGAAGCTCCCTGTAATGTAAACCACGGCAGCCCATTTTTTCCTTTTTGTAATGCAAGTGCCTGATTTAAGCTTTGATTGCCAACGCATCCACTTCAAAGAGGGTTGTCTGGAATAAACACATTGCTAGCTACTAGAGAGCCAGGCTGCCTCCCTCGCATCGTGGCTCCTTTGTTTTTGAGATCTTGGTTGATTTCAATATTTGGGCCACTTGTTTCTTTTGTCTTCCTGAGCTTTAAATTCCCATTCTTATATTCTGAATTCACCAACAGAGTGAGTCCCTGAAGTCCTAGGACCCCACCCTCAATCCTAATAAAAGTAGAACGCCAGGCTAGGGGATGGGGTGGGGGAGGCTCTCTCTCTACCGGCGAGCTTGCCCTGTGGCCCCAGGTGTGCTGTGTAATTGCCAAGTCCTGTAAGTATTAAACCTTGATTTTTTCCAAAGTATCCTGATGGTTATTGCTGAAAGGCATCTTGCAATCACAAGAGAGCCACAGGGGCTGGTCCAACCACAACACTGCTTATTCATAGGCTGAGACCAGCACAAAACACTTTCAAAGGCCAGCACCTCCTCCTCCGGTGCTGCATCTACTACACAGGGGGTAGTAGGACTGTTTTCATCCCATCTCTCCCTGCCCTCCGAAATGCTATGCTGCTTCCAGGAGGGACCCCAAATGGCTTCTGGGTCTCTCCTTGCTGTTGCGCCCACTCCTCATCCTCCGGGTGCCCAAGGTGTCCCGCAGGTGGGGCGAGGCCAGGTCTTGGCTTCTAGTTTCTCACGACAGCATAATCCTTGGGCGCCCAGAGCAGGCGCGGGCGGCGGATCTCCGCCCTCCGGCCGATTTCCGGGCTCCAGCAGAACTCGGGCGACAGTATCTTGGCGGGTTTGTGCAGCCAGAAGTACTTGTTGAGGTGGCTCTCGTCGTGCCAGCGCGCCTCGAGGCCGCGCTTGCGGTCCCACTGCTGGGCTTGCGCGCAGTGCGCCGTCAGCTGGCGCAGCGCCTGCACCCTGCCCCCGAACAGGGCCGCGTGGTAGTAGAAGTCGCCTTCGTCCCGCGCCAGCGCGGCTGCCGAGCGCGCGTCGCGCTCGTAGGGCAGCAGCCGCCGCGGCCAGTGGTAGTGCCAGGAGTGTAGCTGTGCCACCGATTCGGCCAGCGCCTCGGGCCCGAAGGGGCCGCTGAAGTACTGGTCCACATCCAGGCAGAACACGTAGTGCGCCTCGCGGCCCAGCCGGCCGCCCAGCGCCGCGTGCAGAGTGTTCATGCGCTCCATCGACACGTCCTGCCAGCGTCGTTCGCGGGGCACGCGCTCCACGCGCAGCTGGCGGCCCGGGCCCAGCGACAGGCGGGGCACGGCGGCCGGGCGCTCGGTGAACACGTAGTAGACCACGCGCTGGCCCACCATGAAGTGCTGCTCTGCCGTCTCCAGGAAGCGCGCCAGGTACTTCTCCAGGTATCTGCCGGGCGGGGCGGGGCCACGAGTCAGCCTGGACGCGCGCTTGGCGCCGCCTTGACCGCTCTCTGCATCCCCAGAGCTCCTTTTCACCCCTCCCCTCCTTCAGCATCCTGTTCCTCCGCACTCCA
>NW_017731360.1:5616847-5631884 GCF_001890085.2 Hipposideros armiger | reverse complement strand
CCCCCCACCCCACCCCGCCCCGTAATCCTCAAGTTTTAGTTCCTGGAGCTCTCCTGAACTCTCCATTCCCAAAATCGGGCAAGCAGATTACAGATGGTTGCAAATCTTTTGCCATTCGGGCCTGAGGGGCCCTGTGTTAGCTCCCTAGAACATGGCTCTTCCTGACTGTTTTGACCTATAGGAAGATACCCTTTGGAGGGCTGGCAGCGTTAGCCTGTCTCTTTAGAGCTCTGAGCCTTCGCTTAATAAGTCCCAGAATTTGGATGCTGCAGCGATGTGAGGAAGCCCAAACCAGCCACGCAGAGGCTGTAGGGAGAAAGGTGCCCCGCCAGTCTTTAGCAGTCGGTAACCCCAGTGGAGACCCAGACATTGGGGAGCAGTGAGGAGCATTTCCTATGGAGCCCTGGTTGGAATTCCTGACCCACAATATCATGAGCTATGATGATAATAAATTGGTGTTTTAAGTCATTGAGTTTGTGGTAATTCCTTACATAGACAACTAGAACGTTTGTAATACTGGATACTTTGTATTGACAGACTTTGGGATCCCAGGTTCTGAAATAATAGTCATAATACCTAATATCTTTGAACATTTCTCATGTGTCAGACAGTGCTCTAAGTCAATGTGCATTATTGCATTTAATCCTCACCATTATTATTATCTCTATTTTTCAGGTAAGGAAACAGAGCCACAAAGAGCTCTAGTAACTGGTGCAAGCATACACACAGTTGGAAGTGGTAGAGCCTTAATCTGAAACCCGCTTGGCATTGGAACCCAAACCTTTACCTGCACTTGCTCTGTTCCTGGTGGATCTGTGAGAAACTGGAATCAGAGACCTTGGAAGCCTCAGTATCTCAGAGTGTTAGACTCACAGAACCTTGGAATTGAGGACCACAGGACCCTTGAATTTCTGGACCCGGAGATTCTGACTCGTAGGTCTGGTAAAGGAACACTCCCCCTTGGCATCCGGAATGCAATGAGGGGACTCCAAGTCTCTGGGAGAGGCCAGCAGTTCCGCCTACCAGGCCCATGGATCAGCCCTTAGTCCTGTTTGGTTCCTGCCCCCCAGGGGCCCTCCTGGCTTTTTCTCCCCTTTCTAGAGTGTGGGGGACAGAGTTGGGGGAGCTCCAGGGTATCTGATGACAGAATGCCTTCCCCACACTGTCAGGTATCTCTCCCTGGATGCAAAACTCTCACCACCTTCTCAAAGCAGTCTGTTCTGTTATTAGAAAGTCTCCCTTTAATTGCCCTGAACTCTACCTCTGTGTCCCTTAGGGTGGCAGGATTTGATTGCCACTCTCAGCCAGGAGTCCCCTTTGTGTCTGGAACTTACCTAGCTTGGACACTTCTGCCATCCATAATGGGGAGGTCAGTGTCCTGGGATTTCTCTTGCACCTACCACTCCCGCTCCTTCTCCAACTGGGGCCCCTCAGTTCCTCCTGTCCTGCAGTGATTCTGCCCTCCACCCTTCTCAGGCGCCTGTCCCCATGGCCACTCCCTTGGCTTGATCATCATCAGTCTGTCCCACTCTGAGCCCCCATTCCTTTCAGCCCACTTCCTGTGAGATACCTGTCCTGCCCCAGCAGTGCTGCCTACTGAGTGCTCTGGTCTGCTGACCACTCCCACTATCACTTTCTCATCCTCCCTCTCCTCTCTTTACTTCCCTATCTACCCAGCTCAGATTCACTCCCTTGCAGAAAGCCTCAGCTCCCCAGCCCCTCTCCCTCTGTCAGGCTCGCTTGGCAAGCCTCCCTCCCTCCCCTTACTGTGAGCCTGCAGCTGAGCTGCCGACCGCCAGTGAGCACTTAGCACAGTTGGCCCATTCCCTCTGTTTCCCCAGTTGTTCTCCGCTTGTCTCACCATCCTCCCCTGAAAGACTCCCTCATTTTCTCACCACAATCCCAATGCCTCCAGGTGGACCCCTAGCCCCTGGGCAGGTTCTTTCTAAGACACCATTGTGAGCCCCTGGCTGCCCACGTTGGATGGGCTCCAGTGTTGGTATCCAGGGAGGAGGGGAAGGGACAGGATTGGCCTGCCCTCACTCTGAGACGGGTGCTATCTTTGCCTTCTGCTTCACCTTGGGATCCTTTGGCAAAGGGAACAGGGTGGCCCACCACCCACATCACATGCACTTCCTGCTTTCCTCCCCAGGTCTTACCTGCCCACAGCAAAGACAGTCAGCCCAATGGTGAGGTTCTGCTGTATAGCCTCTTGCTGGGCCACATCTGGATCAAAAGTGCCATCCCAAATAATGGGGGCTCCCCAGGAGGTACAGGTCAGGACTTCAGGCCGGGCCCTGGCCAGGGCAGGAATGGGGAGATAGCTCCATTCATCCACCCACCTGGTGCATGTTCACTGCCGTCTCCCCATGCTGGGCCCTAGGGACCCCCCCCCCCAGATGGGTCAGACCCCGTCCCTAGCCCAGAACCAACCCAGACAATCAGGAGATATGTGATCCATTAGGCTGCTGGGCAGAGCGCCTGGCTCGGCCCGGGTTGGGGATGTGAGGAGGGCAGGGACACCGGAGCACATACTGTAGGGGGTACAGATGATCTCGGAGTGGGAGGGGTGGTAGCTCCTTACCAGAGACGCAGGAGACCTGTGAAGTTGTCTTTCAACATAAGCTCTCTATCCAAAGGGCAGGTGCCCATGGGGATGAAGATTTCCAGGTGCCTGGGGGTGGGGGCAGCAGTGAGGGGCATGCCAGCCTGTCTCGGAGCCCTCTTGCTGTGCTCCTTACAAGGAGGGAGAGCCCACAAGGAAACTTGTGTGGGCTGACGTAGCCACCATCCTTCATCCTTCAGGGAGGCACTTGGAAAGATCCACTTGAACCCCGCCCCTGTGGGTCCCCCCTTGAGTGCCGGGGGCGAGGGGGTTGTACCTGACTACAGGGAGCCCGTACAGGAGCAGCGCTAAGAGGCCAACTGTAAGCAGGATCAGCCGCCAGAAGAGCCTTTTCCAGGTCCTGGGGGGTGGGGAGGGGCATCAGTAACATACACATATTTATAGTTTATATTTATACCACTTACATTTATGTTCACACATAGATATCTATACACACATATGAGGAATTATATAATTTAATGTTTCATTGTTATTTTTTTTAATATAAATATTGGGTTGTTGGAAAAGTCATGACACATTTTTGCAAAGAAAAACAGACAAAATACATTGTGAGTTTTCCAACAGCCCAATATATCCTCTCCATATGGTACAGATATTCAAAGATACAAGAGTGTATGCAATGCAGGGTCTTTCCTGTCCCAGACACTCAGCTCCTCTGCGTGGAGGCAGCAGTGTTCCCAGTTTCTTATGTCCTTTCAGAGAGTCTGTGCACATATAGGAATGTGGTAGCAAATTCTCTGCTCTGCCTCTCTCTCTCCCCCCTCCTCAGGTAGCACAGTAGATATGACATTCTGCACCTTGCATTTTCCACTGACCATTATGTCTTTTAGGTTATTCCACCTCAGTACTTAAAGGGCTTCCTTACCCTTTTTACCAGCTACCTAATCTGCCATTGGTTGACGATAGCATAACTTACCTAACTGCTGAGCATTGAGATATATGGGGCCTGACAATTAAGTTTGCAAATTCATCCTAGAAAAAGCGCTACCTACCTCAGTGCTGAATATCACTATGGTCACCTTCGAAGTACTCCCCTTGGGAAGCTATGCACCAATGCCAGCACCTAGTCCACCCTTCAAAGCAATTCTGGAACTCTCTTTCTGAAAGGCCATCAGAGCTGTTGTCGTATTACCCTTGATGTCCTGAATGTGATCAAAATGTCTTCCTTTCAATATTTCCTTTATCTTCAGGTAAAGAAAGAATCATTGGGGGCCAGATCAGGTGAGTAGGGAGGGTGTTCCAATACAGTTATTTGTTTAATAACTAGAAACTCCCTCACAGACAGTGCGGTGTGAGCTGGTGCATTGTCGTGACGCAAAAGCCATGAATTGTTGGTAAAAACTTCAGGTCGTCTAACTTTTTCACGCAGCCTTTTCAGCACTTCCAAAGAGTAAACTTGGTTAACTGTTTGTCCAGTTGGTACAGATTCATAATGAATAATCCCTCTGATATAAAAAAAAAGTTAGCAACATCGTTGCAATAAGTTCTCTAACTTAATTGTCAGACCGCGTATATCCTTTGCTTTTCTCAGTGGTGCTGGGGGCATGAACTTGGGCAGGCTTAAGGGGATGGTAACATTAGGTGAGGGGTGTTTAGCTTGGGAAGGTGGTGGAACTGACGTTGGATGGAGGAGTGTCTGGGAAGGGAGGAAGGGAAATTTGTGGCTTGGTGGCTGGAGATATGAGTTTCTGGGCTACATGGAGGGTGGCTCTGGTCAGGGACCACATATCTATGGTGGCTGCAGTCGCCTTGGAATCCTCCAGGAGGGGTCAGCAGCCCCATTCCTGGCTCAGAGGAGGTGGACTCGGATTTGTCCATGGTTGGTTGTTTTCCAGGACGGGCCCCCAACGTTGAGAATCTTAATAAGCTCCCCGCACGGGTCTCATCAGCCCTCCCAATCCCGTCTGTGTGCCTGGGTCTCCCAGAGGCTGGACCCAGGTGGTGAGGAGTATGGCCACTGGCCAGACCTCCGGGTTGGAATCACAGCTCCACCACTTACTAGCTGTCTGAGCCTGGGCAAGGTTTTAGACGTCTGTCTGCACTTCAGTCTCATCTATAAAATGTGGGCAATAAGAATACCTACCTCCGAGTTCTGTTGTGGTTATTGAGTTAATACATGCTAACCAATTAGAACAAGGCCTCACACATAGTAATAGCTCAGTAAACTTGATTATTAGTAGTATTCCTGAACAGACCCTCGTGATCCCCTAGACAACCTTCCAACTCCACTCCCTGCCCTACACATCCTTCCAGAATCTGGCTTCCTGAGTTCATTTCAGGAAACCTGCCTGGTCAGACCCTCCTGCCCCTACCTTTTCTGCTCCTCGGAGTCACATTCCTCAGCAGGTGTGAAACAGCTCAGAGGTATCTTGCTGTTGGGTGTATGTATCTACCTGCGGGCCATCTCGGAGCATTACACCTCCTTTTGTTTAGTTGGCTAAGCCAGAAATTTGGGTGCACCCTGACCACTCCCTCCGCCTCGCCTACCATCAGTCAGTCCCAGGTTGGGCTGACTTAGCTTCCTTGATCTCCCCACTCCCTGCCCCTCCTGTTCCCCCATCCCCCACGGTGACCCCGCCTGTCATCTCTCACCAGGACCATTCCAGCAGCAATCGCCCTGCTTCCACTCATTCCCTATACAGCCCCCAAAGGCATCTCATAAAACGCCAACCTGCCTTCCCAGTTTCCAAGTCACATGACCAGATAGTCAAAGAAATGCGTTTAGTAGTCAAACACGGAGAAATGTTCACCTCACTCGTAATCAAAGACATACAAATGAGAACAAGGGAGTGTGTTTTGCCTATAAAATGAGCACAATTTAAAAAGAAAGAAAACGAGCCACGTGGCCAGAATACAGTGAGACAGGCACTGTTACACTGGCTGGTGGGAGTGTGGAATGCCACAGGCTTTTAGGAATGCTACTCGGCTATGGGAATTGAAGCTTTCAGTCTTCATCCCCTTTAATCCAATAACCTCAACTTCTGGGAGCCTGTTCAAAGGAGATAATCTTCAGTATGGAAAAAGTGTATGCACCCAGATGTTCCCTCGTTTCTGTTCATTCATTCAACCTATATTTATGGGGTCCAAGCTCAGAATCAAGCACAGTGCTAGATTAAGGATTCAGAGGGGAACGAGACATAGACCTGTCTTCAGGGAGGAAGATGTGGGTGGCCATGAGGAGAGGGAATGGGTCAGATGACAGACAGCAAACAGATGAGTGGAACATAGCACAGAAGGCTATGATTAATATCAATACAAGATGCTATGAGGGTAAATCGGAGAGTGGCACCTGAGTCTTGACAGCTGGGGAGGAAGTCAAGGAAGCTTTCGGGAGGAGGTGACCTCTAAGCTAGGATCTGAGGAATTAGAAGTTATCCAAGTAAAGAAGGCAGTGGAGGGGGAAGGGAGGTCCACGGAAAGGAAACAATGTGCAAAAGTGACCAAATGTCTTTCCTCCATCAGGCTTCCCTTCTAGAAGTGCCTGGAGCATTATTGGTACAGTGACAGAGGACACCTAGGAGCACTGGTGCCACTTGATCTCCCCACTTGAATGTCTCACAAGCATCTCAAACGTATACGGCTAGAAAGGGACTCTGGATTTTCCTTGAAAGCCTGCTCCCCACTAAGGTCTCCCCCATCCTGGTAAATGGCATCGCTGTGATCTACCCCATTTCTCAAACCACAGACCTAGGAGCCCTCCTTGATGTCTCCCTTCTCTCACGCCCCACATGCAGCCCACCAGCAAGCCCTGTGGACTCTCCCACAAGCACACTCCAGTCCATCCATGTGCCTCCACTTCCTCTCGTTCCACGCCAGGCCCGTCTGGATAACTTTCATAGCCTCCTAACCAAGCTCCCTGCTTCTGCTCTTGAGCCCCAACAACCCATCCTCCAAAATGATCTTCCAAAAACATAAATCGGAACACACCTCTCTCTCTTCAAGACCTTCCAGTGACTTCCACTGCTCTTAGAATGAAACCCGCACCCTGGAGTCTGGTCTGCAAAGCTCGGTGCCTTCTGGCCTCTGCCGGCCTCTCTTGCGTTCGCCTACTGCACTCCAGCCCCCCAGCCATGCTCTCCTTTGCGTGGCTTGTGGTTTGCCCTTCTTGTCATTCGGATCTCAGTTACAATCCTCTGTGCGCCCTCTTTCGCCCTTTGGCTTCTGTCTACCAGTGACTCCGAAGTCTTTGTGTCCAGCCCAGCGTCTCGCTGAGCACTGGACTCAGGTATTGTGTTTCTCCTGGACTGCAGTGTCCACCTGGGTGTCCCACAGGCACCTCAAACTCAGGGCTCCTCAAGCTGCATCTTGTATTTCCTTCTTCCTTCTGTGTTCTCCATGATTGGTCTGTTACCCAAGTGGGACGCCTTCTCCCCCCTGCCCCCATAGCCGGTCAGTCACCACGTTCCATTGCATCTGCCTCCTCCATAGAGCCCAGAAGCTCCCACTGTGCCACCCCACTGAGCTCTTCACGCCTCAGTGTTTCTCATCCAGATTCCTGCAACTGTCTCCTAACTTGCCTCCCTTGTGTCCTCCCCACCTCTATGTCTCTGCCCAGGTTGCTCTTTTCCTATCAACCACCAGCAAGCTCTGAATCATTCAATACCCAGCTTCCTCCTTGTAACGCCTGCCTCGGCCTTCCAACACCCCACTCTCCCAAGAGCTCCATCTGTGCAAACCTC
The DNA here is from genome assembly GCF_001890085.2 of Hipposideros armiger. NCBI lineage: Eukaryota > Metazoa > Chordata > Mammalia > Chiroptera > Hipposideridae > Hipposideros > Hipposideros armiger. The sequence goes on along the minus strand of NW_017731360.1, from coordinate 5,624,579 downwards.
TACTCTAGCACTTGCCAGATTAGACGGTAATTATCTGCCCCATGAGGCGGTGAGTTTCCCATTTTATTAGACTGTATTCTCAGTGCCCAACCTGAGAGTCTGCCTCATATTTGGTGGTATTAATAATTATTTGTTCAGTAAATGAATGAAGCAATCAGTGGGTTCCTTGTCTTCATTCCTAAATGGTTACTCCTTTGCTTAAAATTCCTTTTTCTTCAGGGTCAAGTCTGCACTCTGTGTGAATAATCCCAGACATTTACTGAGGCAGATGCTCTGTAGAGGGAGTTTTATGTCCCTGTCTCATTGAAGTTGAACCACAATCCCTTGAAGGAGCTGCTATGATTATCTCCACCTTATAAATGAGGCAACTGTGGCTCAGAAAGGTTAAGTCACTTCCTCAAGGTCACACAGCTGGTAAGTGGTAGAGCTGGGGAGCTTTAGGTCTGTCTGACTCCTAAGCCAGAGCATGGCATTTGGGGTTCCCTATGACCTGGTCCCAGCTCAACCCTGTGGCTCGTCTTCCAAGGGTCCCTGGCCATGTTATTATTCCCAAGGCACCTCATGATCCCTGCCAGTCAATGTCTCTCCTGCAAGAAACCTTTCTTTCTCCTCACTCTCCAGCTCCACGCTGAGCTCCTGGAAGGCTGGCCACATCAGAGCCTCTCGGCTTCCAGAAGCACGACTGCCCAGAAGGTACACTATAGGAAGTACCATCTGTGCTGCAGGGCAGGAAAAGGCTGGAGTGGACCTTTCTCTGCCCTCACTGCGGCCCTGACCCTCTTAGCCAGCCCCCACCCCCTCAAGCAGGACAAGGCAAGCTGATGCTTATCGGGCACTGGACCTCAGCCAGGGCAGCCAGGCAGAGCTGGCCCCAAGTGGCCCAGGTAAGCTCCAACTGTCAGGTCGGGGAGGGTGCTGAGACCCAGGCCTGTGGTAGGCACCTGTGCCCTTCTCATGCCCCAGCCTGGGAGCCCTTAGTCCACAGAGCTCCTGGCCTGACCCATTTCACTGCATTAGTTGTTCAGGTATTTTCAAAGGGACCCCCTCCACCCCACCTCCACCTGCAGAAACTGGTCCCTTACACCCACCCCATGCCCTGTTTCCTGTTCCCTCCTTGCTTTCAAGAAGGAGCTAAGGATCCGTCATTAGTTCTTAAGTGGGAACAAGCTTCCAGTCCCGGACAGTCACTCCCACGGGGACAGAGAGCGCTCAGCTCCAGTGGGCGAGGCAGCTGCTAGGTCTTGTTCTCTGGCTCACCAAGGGGTTCAGGGTTAAGGCAACCAAGAAGAGTTCCCCAGCTCTTCACAGGCTACAAGACCCCCCAGATGTCCCCTGACCCACCGTCCATCCCCATGGGCAGTCTCTATCCTATGGGCGATGTTCCCTCTCAGTCACCTTCCCCTGGGACCTTTATGGCTCAGTTGGTGCCAAGCAGTGTCCCCACTCACCTGAGTCCCTCTTTGAGAGCCATGTCATGAAGCTGGTGGGACAGTCTTCCAAGAACCCTCTCAGCTCAGAGGCAGGGAAGAACTGACCTGTTCTCGGGTGACTGGAACAAAGCAGTTCCAGGCCATCTGGAACCACACCCACAGGAGCAAGCAGGGATGTGCCGAATGGAGAGGGACTTTGCTTGGGCACAGCGCCTGCTAGAGGACGTGGCCTCAGGATGGGGTGGGGGCTGGGAACCCCTTGGGGGCCGATCACCTGGAAGAGAATGGATCTGAGTAAGGCCAGCTCTGATTGGCCAGAGGCTCTGAGCTATTTTGGACGGACTCCTCTTTCCCCCCCAGGGCCCCTTGTGCCCCTCTTCCCTGTCTCCTGGTCCCGTCCCAGAAAGGCCCTCGGGTCAGGTTACGCAGGTAAAACCCTGTTTTGCACAGAGCTTCAGCCATATCTCACAGGGCAATCAACGATTGTCTAATTGTTATCACGGCAATGGGCAATGTATCTCCCTCCAGGAGCCCTTTGCCTCCTCATTAAAATGGGTGTACAGTGAGTGACTCAGCACAGTGTTTAAGAGCCACAGAAGATAGTGGGTATAGAATAGTTCTGGAAAGTTTACACTGGGCAGGGTTTTTAAAATGCAGGTTGTGATCCATCAGAGGGCCATGATGTTTCGTGGATCACGACCAAGATTTAAAAAGTATGAACAGGAAGAGAATCGAAAAGAAACTATCAATGTATTGTACGTAAGGGTAGGTATTGCTTTGTGAAATTTTTGTTTCAGTTAGACATATTTAAGTATGTATATGAAGGCTGCAAACATTTTTTAAACTGTGGGTCATGATAAAAAAAGGCTTATAACTTGTAGTTAAAAGACTTTATTGATGTTAGGCTACCGAGTATTTTTCAAGGGAAATTAGATGCATTCAAGTAGCATATAAATGAGGCAAAATTAAATCACGTTATTATGATAGAGGAAAAGTATATTTGATAGTAAAAGGTAATTAAACAAATTCTGTGTGAAGTATAAATAGGAAAAAATTATATATTTAAGGACACACTGTTCAAACTTACGATAGGTGGGGCCTTTCATCCAAAGTAAAGAAATATTTGCTTGCTTAAGTCAGTCCCCTCAAATTCACCATGATCTCTTTTATGAGTAGTTTTAGTTCTCTCCTGCACCATGCACACAAAAACAAACTTGGGTGGGGCCTGGCTTTCATTGTCTTTCAGAAATGGAAAATAGAGGTCCAGAATGCCGACTTGCCCAGAGCCGCCCAGCCCACCCTATACCTGCCCACAGGGCCTGGAGTGGGGGATGGGGGGGAAGCATGTGGCGTTCCCCCTGGTACCCTCTTTACTATGCACTGTCCGCAAGCTTCTTTATGTTCTCCCACTTCCCCTGCAGCTCAGGGTCTTGCTCTGGACCCCTGTTCTAGCCATTCCCCACCTCCTGAAACAACTGGACTTGACAGTCCTGGCTCCACCCCCTGAGCGATCAACTACAGAAGTGCTGATACTGCTGGCTCCCTGCCAGACCACAATAAAGCAAGTATCGCAATAAAGTGAGTCACATGAAACTTCTGGTTTCCCTGTGCATAGAAAAGTTATGTTTACACTATCCGGTGGCCTATTAAGTATACAATAACATTATATGCATCTATCATACATACTTGTACCTTCATTTAAAAATACTTTATTACTAAAAACGCTAACCATCATCTGAGCCTTACAGGAGTCGTCATCTTTTTGCTGGTGGAGGGTCTTACCTTGATGTTGATGGCAGCTGACTGATCAGGGTGGTGGTTGCTGAAGGCTGGGGGTGGCTGTGGCAATTTCTTAAAATAAGACACTGAAGTTAGCTGCATCATGGACTCTTCCCTTCATGAACGATTTCTCTGTAGCATGCGATGGCTGTTTGGTCGCATTTTACCCACGTAGAATGTCTCAAAATTGAAAATCGCCAATCTTCTCAGAACTTGCTGCTGCTTTATCAACTCAGATTATGTAATATTCTAAATCCTTTGTTGTCATTGTGACAATCTTCAAGGCATCTTCATTCACCAGTAGACGGAGACACAAAATGAGCAAATGCTGTTGGAAAAATACTTGCTCAGGGCAGAGTTGCCCCAAACCTTCCATTTGTAAAAAAATTGAACCTGTGAACTGCTATAGAGTGCAAATACAAGGTACGCCTCTAATCAGTTTGTTTCCCCTCCTCTCCCACATAGTAGTTACATATTAACATGCTTTCCAGAAAGGTGTTAACAACATTGCTTCCTTTCTCTGCCTTGGTTTTCCAGGGTTCCACCCTTAGAGACTCCAATTCTATAGGCTGAGGCCTGGGTCTCAAACTTATATTTTACACAAGTGGAAACACTGCCGTAAAAAACCAGGCGAAGGGGAAGGAGCAGGTCAAGTTGCCCCCCTCTCGTCTTCCCCTGGGAGAGATGCAGGGGGATTTGAAGCTCTGTGCCAGCAGGGCACAGGGGTGTCTTGTTCACCGCCGAGGCACAAGCCTCTGGACCACCAGCCGCTGTTGGCCGCACACACCAGTTGGTCTCACCCAGCAGCCAGTGTCGTGCTAGTCTGCACTCCCACCTTCACACCCATGCTGGGTGAGCTGCCTGGTTCTGGAATGCCCTGTCTCCTTTATTCAAGGCTTAGATGTCACTTCCTTGGGGGCAGTGGCTCTTCTAGTTAATTTGCTATTACAGCATCGAAAAAATGCTCAGAAAGCGCTGAGTGAGCCAGAGTCATTCCACGGGCTATTCTGGACACTGAGCAGCAACAAGGGGAGGTATCTGTTGGGGGATGGGGGAGTCTGGGCTCTGCCTCAGGTGCTCCCGATATTCCTGACCCAATAGCGTCATGGGAATGGTGGGTAGCGGGCCTCAGAGCTGAAGGGCTCTGGACCCTCCCATTCCAGGGGACACTCTTGTGAACAGCAGCGGTGGGATCTGCTTCTCCTGTGAGGACCAGGACTAAGGGTGCCCGCAAATAATCCGGCCTCAGCCAAGTGCGGAGGATATGCAGTCTGGTTAGGTGGTGGGCCCAACCCCTACCCACACACCACCCCCTCCTTATGGGTGAGATGTAGCCATTCAGGACCTACACCTGCAGACAGGCATCCGTGGGGAAAAAAAGACACAGAAAAAAGAGATTTTACAGATTTATTTTTAAAAAAACAAAAACAAAAGGTTAAAAAAGTCCTTCATTTCCAACCCTGCCTGGGGGTGTAACTGGGGAATAGAACAAGCTGAGAAAGGTGCCCCACCTTCTTCTGGGGAACCTGCAAAGGACAGGGTGAGTCAGAGGCAGGCCCTCGCCCTGCCTCCTCTGCAGCCCGAGTTGCTGCTAGCAGGATCCAGAGGCCATGTGTGGGGGTGGGAGGCCAAAGGCTGCCTTCTTCCGTCAGTGGTCACGCCAGCTCTTCTGTCCCCTCAGATGTTCTCTGGGCCCCCACCACTGGGGCTCCCAGGGTGGGCAGGACAGGAGGCTCGCCTGACCTAGCCCACCCACTGGCAGCTTCCTTAATGCTATTTGTGACACAGCAGGGCAGTCAGGGGAACTTCACAGTGTGGGGAAGGGGCTTCAGAGACATTGTGACGAGTCTGGAAAGGAACACCTCCTCTTCATCGCTTTCTGACCTTGCCTCTGCACTGGGGCCGCCCTTCTTTCTGTTCCCCCATCCTGAGGCTAAGTGGAGTCCAGGACAAAGCACTAAGTGGCTGTTTGCTACAAAACACCTGCAGAAGCCAGAGGGTGGCTCTTGGCCTATCTGTCAGTCCAGGCTCCCACACAGTCATTCAGTCACACACACAGCGTTAAGGCGTCTGTGCCAGCAGGCATGGCCAAAATGGGCCCAGCTTCTCTCTCTCCACCTGCAGAAAGTGAAGGGGGGAAACACCTGGCTGCTTCAGAAACAAGCTGAAGGGGAGAAGCTGGCAGCAGGGGCATTAGCCAGGCCTGGAGCAAGAAGTGGGAGGAAGGCAGGCAAGGGCTTTCCAGGCCTCTATCCAGGCCTGATGGCTGCCCTTGGAAATAACCCAACTCAGGTTGGGGAGCCCTGACCATATACCCCCTGGAAAATGGGGGACGGAGAGAGGGGGAGAGAGCGGGGCTAGAGTATTGGGACTTTGGAGGAAGCCAGTGCTATCAATATTTACAAGCATAAAGCCCCATCTTCTGCGCCACCTACCTCTCTGCCCCTCCCACAGAAAGAAAGGCCCCTGAGAGCCATGGAGGAGGTGCCAAGACCTCCTCACCAGCCACGCCCCACAGGGAGAGCCCCTGCCCTCCTACTGGCCCCGTGTCTGGGCCCCTTAGGAATGTCTGCCTGGCTCTGCTCAGCTGGGAGGAGGCGTCCTGGGCCAGAATCCTGGCTCCCCTGGCGAGCCCTACGAGTCCTTGAGCATGCTGATGCGAGCATAGATCTTCAGGGCGGGCCCCAGCTTGATGTTCATAGCACTCATCAGATGGTCTTCCTTGAGCAGCAGCAGAGCTTGCCCGTCGATTTCCTGGGCACGGAATTCCTCTGCTATCTCCTGGCAGCCTGAGGGGGACAGCACCAAAGACAGTATCAATCAGAGCTAGCAGTGTTCACTCTTGGCAGTCACTGAACTTCAGACACATCATCTCATTGAATCCTCAAGACCATACCTTAAGGAAGGTGCTGCTGTTCTTACTTTACAACCTGAGAGAGGCTATGTGACTTGCCCGAGGTAGCCAGGTTCCAGGATGGCCCCCAGGGAGCCACGCCTCCTTAGTCACGCATGTTATCTGTTCAGACCCCCGCCCCTCAATGAACTAGCTGACCTGGGAGATCAATAAGGTATGTGGTAGTGACAGTATGTAATTTCCAAGGTTGGATCATAAAGGGCACACCTTGCTCTTTTGGATCATTTATTCTGGAGTAAGCCAGCTACCATGTCATGAGGACACTCAAGCAGTTCTCTGGTGAGGCCAACGTGGAGAGGAACTAAGGCCTCTTGCCCACAGCCAGCCCCCCATTTCATGTGAGTGAGGCACCTCAGATGTGAATTCTCCAGCTCCAAACCTTCAGACAACTGCAGCTACGGCTGACATCTTCATTGAGGCCTTGTAAGAGACCCCAAGCCAGTACTGCCCAGCTAAGCCACTCCACGTTCCTGACTGCACAAACACTTGAAATAATAATTATTGTTTTAAGCCACTAAGTTTTGGGGTAACTTGTTTCACAACAAAATAACTAATGCAGGTTTTGGTACCTGGAAGAGGGGTGCTGCCATAACAAACCCTAAAAATGTGGGCGTGGCCTTGGAAGTGACAGGGGACAGGAGCTGGAAGGACTTTGAGGAGAGTGTCAGTGACCGTCTCTGACGGTCTGAGGTACTCTGAGAGACTAAGTAGAAGTCTGAGGGCCTTTGAGAAACTCCTGGGGAGCCTTACAGGAAAGTTGAGAAAACTGTTATCAGGAACTGGAAAGAAGCATCCTTGCTGTGAAATGGAAGACTCAGCAACCTGTTGCTGGTGGTAACATGCTAAGTTTAATGTACCTATCGGACTCAGTGATCTGGCTAATGAGAGACTGTCAGGCAGAATGTTGACAGCGTTGCCTGGCTGCTTCTGCTGCTTATAGTGAAATGAGAGGAGTGAGATAAAGGAAAACTGTTCAACATAAAGGAGCCAGGATTTGCTGTTTTGAATATCCCTAGCCTCTCCAGATGGCAAATGATGCTAAAATTAACAAATGATTTATAGGCAAAAATCAAATCCAGGGCATGGTCAAGAAAACTTGGCCTACAGATGACACTAAGGATGTGACTTAAATCTTTTAAAATCTCAGAGAGATCTAAGGTGCTGCCTCAGAGAGCTGTTCAACCAAAAGGCTCTCTAAGGATTTTATGGGAATGCCTCAGGTTCTCTCCTTTCAACAGCAGGGCTTCTCGGACTATTAAGCACACTGTCCCTCAGCTTCAGAAGAAGCCTGACGCAGAGGAAGGGTTGTCTTGAAGACATTTTTGTGTATGGTTTTTGTCTAATGAGCCCCAATAAGATACATGGGAAACCCACAAGAATTTTAAAAGAATTGTTGGCAGAAACACTGCTCGCTTCGACTGAAAGGGTCAGAGGGTAATACAACATAAAAAGCAGCTGAAAGTAGTAGGCTGAGGAAATGACTCCACTTAAAACTCAGGGCTAAGGCCGCCTGAGTGGCGCGTTGGTTAAGAGCTGGCTTGGGACGCCAGAGGGCCCCGGTTCGGATCCCACATGAGGGCCAGTGACACTGCCCTCCACAGCTAAGATG
>NW_017731360.1:5595518-5612647 GCF_001890085.2 Hipposideros armiger | reverse complement strand
TGGAGGGCAGTGTCACTGGCCCTCATATGTGGGATCCGAACCGGGGCCCTCTGGCGTCCCAAGCCAGTTCTTAACCATCGCGCCACTCGGCCGGCCCGCTCCTGAATGTTTATGAAGGGCACAACAGCAATACCCACCTCAGAGTTATTCTGAAGATTACATGACATAATGCACATCGACTGTCTAGCAAACTGCCTCTCACATGGCAGGCTCTCCATAAATAACAGTGGTTTTTACTATGATCATCCGTCATCAAGCTGGGTGAAAGCTCACGGAAGGAACATCTGTAACTAGTGCAGTGCTCTGGGCAAAGCTCCTGGTGCAGGGCTTACCCTAAAGAGTTGGGCAGGAAAGGAGGACAGGTGCCAGTGGGACCCAGAGGGCCAGTCAAGCTGAAGCCCTGTCTCCTTTCCTTGATTCTGTGCTGCTTTCCATCTGATCTGCTCTAGGAATTCTTTGGTGAATTAAGCATCGTGACGCTGCTTCCAGGCAGGTCAAGGACAAGCCTGGATAAGCCACACATAAGGCCTTTCTTCGGTGGACTAGGGCTGCAGCAGGGGAGGGACAGGAGCAGGATACAGGGGTGCAATCCTGGGGGAAGGGAAGAGGCTGGGCATAGAAGCGGGCTGAGGCCACTCACCTTTTTGCACAAGCCATGGAACAGAAGCGCTTTGAACGCTTGAACTTGTAGGCAAAGTCCACCCGGCCACAGAGCTCACACTTGAGTTTGAGGGGAGTACCCTCCTCTTTGGATTCTGAAAAGTATGGAAATTAGTTAAGTGTGGAGAATGAGCAATTCCCAGAGGACTGCTGACAGCCCCACCATGGGGGCCCCCTACTCTCTTCTGCCTCCTCATGTTCCCATAGCTGTGACACGCAGCAGCAGTCTAGCTTGGAAAATGCCGAACCTCCTTCGGCACTGTTTTTGGAAGGGCTATTTCCCTCCCTGGAAAGTGCCCAAAGGTGTCTGGTGATGCCCCTGCGACGCTGACTGTTTTTTCTCTTAAGTGCTATGAGCCAGAGGCAAACACATATGGGGAAAGAATCAGCACCCCTCATGATCCTGGAAGAGAGCAGGAGACTCAGAGGGAACACTGGATGCCGTCACAACTGATCTGGAATTCTCCTCCCTTACCTTGATCTGTTTAGTTAGCTGCTGACTTGGATAACAGAACCGAGGAGTTTGGTAACTTACATAGGCCTCTTCCCCCCATTTAGTCAGTGGCTCATGTGGCAAGTGCAGTGTGCGCCTGGCTGCCACTGTGCCATAGAGCTGGCTCCAGTCGTGTGCGGGCTCCTGGGGCAGTGAAGGAAGGGCACAACCTGCCTCGTGCCACCCCTACACTCCTACAGCTTGCCAATGACTCACAGAGGAAAAGCAACTCTAGGAATCCTGTGGCTGGCTGGAGCGGGCCTGGAGGAGAGGCAGGGACATCTCCTGTTTCCTAGGGATAGGGGCCGAGAAGGCACTGGGGGAAATGTTTAGTAGGCTGACATGTTTACACACTCCCTGGCTCAGAGTTCCTTCATGGATACCAAGAAAGGAAGTGTGGAAGGCCTCCCTTTCCAGCCTTGCCGACTTCCTGCTTGGCCAAATCAGAAGGCCTTAGCATTCGGGGTCTGAGATGCCTACCTTGCAGATAGGGCTCCTCCATCTCAGAGTCAGTTGTGGTGGTATGGTCTTGCTGTGGAAGTTTCTCAGGCAAGAACCCCTGTGCATACTTCTTCTTGAGATTCCCCACCAGCAGGGACGAGCGTCCCACCTAGAGGACAGGGGACATGGAGTACATGAGGATTAGGTGGGAGATGCTTCCTTGCTATCCAGCCTTATCAAAATTACATGTATAAAGCGTCCAGGTACAGATGCCAGCCCCTGTATCATCATCCCCTGCTCAAGGCCTACTCTGTTTAGCTCATGAGGCAAGACGCCAACGGACACCGAAGTACAGGGATGGCTTCAATCCAGGACCAATAGACAGCTGAGGAGTTAGGAAAATATCTACTCTCCCCAGTGTCTAAGGGGCAGAGATGGAGGCAGAGATCAGGTTTCCTGCATTGCCAGAACAGGTGCCAGGACCCACTGCTCACACGACACCAAGCAGGAATACAGCTGAGGCTGTGTGTGAATTTATGTATGAGACAGAGAGACTTAGCAACCATTTTTTTATTTCTTACTGTTCTCTACCTTACTACTAATCTACCCAAGCCATAGGTACAGGCAGCCATGGAGAAGAGGAAAACATGGGCTCTGGACTGCAGAGCAAACGCCCTCTGTGGTTGCCAGGACCCCAGACTGGCTAATTCACTCTGATGGTCCTCCCTTTGTTGCCTTTGTTCAGGCAGCCTGCTGGCCACAACTCTAGAGCGATGCTGGGGGTCCTTTTGAATCTGCATCTGCCCTGGGAGCTCAGCTGGTTTCCAGTGTTTCTTCAGGAGGCCAAGGGCAGGGCCTAGCCTAATGAGGGAAGGGACGTGACAGGGCTAGAGCTGCTTATAGCTAAGGTGGCTCCAGGTGAATTTCTTTGCCACAGGCCTTGAACAACCTCCAGAGGGAAAGAGGACATTTTACAAGGGCAGGTCACCCCTCTCAGTTAATCAAGCTTTGATTATTCAAACCACTCATGGAACCAAAGAATGGGCAAAAGGCAGATGGCATCCTCTGAAGATAGTGTACCTCTAAAAGCCCGATCATTTTATCACACGAGGGGCTAGTGTGCACCTGGCTCAGGGCTCCTCCCACCTATAGAGCAGTACCACCTGTCCTCACCAAGCTGTGATGAGCAGCAGCAGCTCTGGCTGCTCTGTTCTAATAAGCCATTTTCTTGATTCATTTATATTGCCCTTTGGTCTTATGCTTTAATTGGGGACACTTGGTTGTACTCTCTCAAGTGCCCCTTGTTCTCATTTACTCCCCAGGAAAGAAGCTTCAGGCTACAACCCTGTTCTCTTCATTTCAGATATATCTTGAAAATTCTCTTCTACAGAGGTTCCTTTTGTTCTTTAACTGGCCAAAGCTTTGCCATTCAGACGTTTTGGTATTCCAAACTGAACAGGGTCCCATTTCCCTGGTCCACCAACACTCCAAGGTGAACTGCCTTCTAAGCAAGGCGGTCACACATCACCAGGAGGTACACCGCTAAGTCTGTGTGTGCAAACTTCTAATCAAGGGGTCTTGATTATTCCTAATCACTGACTCCTTCTGGACCTTAGGAAGATACTCAATCCTAGAAAGAAAATGGCTCTGACATTCCTTTGGGGGAATATTAGCAAGGAAAGAACAATTTTTTTACATTTTTGGAAATTTTACATGGAAACGTAAAAATATTCTAGTACACATCCAAAATATACTTAAAAAAAAAAAAAGAAAAGAAAGAAAAAAGAGGGGAAAAGAAGTAGTCCGTACCGGGAAAGGCTCCGCCCCCTCCTGGATCACAAACCCTTCGATAACATGCGTCAGGATTTGGGGTTTCACAATGGCCTGTGGTGGTTTATTCTCACCATTCTGGGGGGCAGTGCCGGTGATGCTGGAGGCAGAATTTCCGTTCCCTGAGGTCATGCCGGGGCTGCTGAGGTCGGTCAGTGCATGAACAATGCCCTGCCCTGTCTCTGTACAAGGGAAAGTGGGAGACAAAAGCAGGGGAGATCAGAACCAGGTCCAGGCCAGGAGGAGGAGAGCAGGGACTCAACATACGCCTGGCATTTTCCAGGAAGCCAAAAGACAATGCAAACCAAGCAGTCCCCTCCCTCAATGACCTATTTATCAGTAGTGCAGTGGCTATAATGGCCACCAGGTGTGACTATAATCAGTTGTGCAACAACACAGCTAATCAGCTGGCAGTGTTTCTTCATTTCCTAACTGTGCTAAGAACATTTCAACCAGGTTAAACAGATAAGAATTCTGCCTCTGAGGAATTAAGACTTTGGTCAATATTGATATGGACAAATAAGGTAAATTCAGTTCAAGGGAGAAAATGTATTCAAGGTGATATCTAAAACCAGGATGGAAGGCTGAACTAGGTAGAGGGCTTGGGGTTTGGGGGAAGAGAGGTTAAATGAACCTTCTGTGATGTTCCTTGGAAAAGGGTTAGATTTTAAGTGTCTTATGAAATGTCAAAGTACTGATCTCAAGATATCAATACAAATGGAATTTGGGGGCCAAGCCCCAAGTAAACACAGTAACACAGACCTGACTATTCAGAGACTGGTTATTGGGGGTCACTGCGTTAAGACACACATGTGTTCTGTTTTTCCATCAAGGAAACCGCTAGGCAGAGTTGAGGTTTTCTATGCTGTTTCTGCTGGTCCTGTGCTCTCAATCAAGCTTTTTGTCCAGTTCTCAGCTCCATATCCAATCCGATCCTCAGTCAACCTTAGACTCCTTCCCTCCATCCCTCTGTGGACAACCTCTCCTAAGTTCTCCTTCTCTGTGGACCCCAACCTTCTCCTGAAAGACCTAACAGAGTGCTCCAAAAAGTGGGAGAGGTGTCTGCACAGAACCACACAATGGGCCTCCACTTCAAACAGCACCTCTCATGCGTTGCCCTCATGAGTTTTAGAGTGTGCAAGACTTCATCAGCTCACTTCTGCAACTCTCTTCCCACCTTCCACTTCTCAGGGTCATTCTCTACCACCACCAACTAACTGCCCAGTGAGCTGAGGTTGTTAACGCAGAACTTCCTAAAAAAAGAAAAAAGAAAAAAAAAAAGAAAAAAAAAGAAAAAGCCATTTCTTTATTGCAACAAACCTATGAATATTAAGTATAACCCAGTATGTTTGTCTGTCTGTTAACATACTTTTCAAACAATTTCAGTAAATTTATTAGTTAAGTAATTTTTGCATAAAACTTTACACGAAGATGCTCTTATTTCATGTTAAAGCTCCAAACTCTCACCATGGAGAAAAATACAAGAAAACAAAACAAACCCAACTAAATCCCACCATGGAACAGGAATTCATAGTGTCTAATAATGCATCATGGGGAAATAAAAATAAACGCATTTTAGGAAAGGTTTATAACTGGTGCATTTTCTTACCAGTTGCACTAATGCTCAATAAACCACAATAAATATTTTTTGATGAGAAAGAGTTGGTTATGACACATGCCTGCAGTACTCAGATGTCCATAATTCAACTATAATCAACTTCAGAGTTGAGCAGAAGTCATCCAAGAAATATGATTGATGAAATAAACAAAAAAAAAAGAATTCTTGTTTGTGACAATCACATCAGCAAGTTAAAAAAATTCCCATAAGTTTACAGTCATTTGAAAAACATTTTTTAACAGCTTTGGCTTTTCTGCAAAGATGGAAAATGTCCATGCTCCCCTGTTGGAATTAATTTTTCTAAACTGTAAAGGTGTTTGGGAACTGAAAAAAACAAAAACAAAAACCCACCAAACTTTCTTTTAACAATCCATGAATAACTAGAACTGAGTTGGTTATATAATCAAATTAAGTTTCTCTGACTTTACATTTTAAATATTTAAATCTGCATTGTCTTAATTCCAATTTCTCTGCTTTAAAAACTTTTAAAAATTCAAAGAAACAAGTAATATTTTATTTAAAATAAATAAATGTTAAAATGCAAAGTTCACCTCTGAGACCAGAGGAAGAACTGAGGGTTGTCAGTTGGGTGGGAGTGGGGATGAAGGAGAAGGCGAAGGGACAAATTGGTAATTGCAATATGGCCTCAGGGATAGAACAAGACAGTCGGAGGAATATAATCAATAATGTTGTAAATATTTCTTAGGGGGCCAGATGAACTCATGTCCTGTTGGGGAGACCATTTCATAGTTGGTGTAGAGGCCTGACCACCGCACTGTATTTCTGAAGCTGATGTTGAATAATATTGTATGTCAACTATAATTATATATACATATAGTCACGGGACATGGAGTAGAGAGTGGGAATGGAATCAATGGAATTGTAATAGGTAAGCATGATATCGGGGGTGGGAGGGCAGTAGATGTGGGAGGGGGGTTGTTACTTTATGAGGGTGAAAAGGGTAACTATTGCATTGTTCTGTACACCTGAAACTAACAATAATAAAAAAATTTTTTAAAAATGCAAAGTTCACTATGTAAGTTAAAATTTTATTTTTAGATGATGGCTATTTACATCTACCTAGAGCCCAGTAAAATATTCTCTGGTTACTCAGGTTACAGAATCAAAAGTACAAAGTCTAGTTCAACGTCTTGCCAATGCTTGAATCTGTCTGTAATACCCTCCACTCAATGATCTTCTGGCATTTATTTAAATACCTCTAGTGATAAAGGAACTCGCTACCTCTGAAGTAGTTTGTTCCCGTATTGGGCAGTTCAATTAAAAAGCTCTTCCTTATAATGAGGCAAAAATCTATCTTTTGTTAATTTCTGTCCACTTATCCCTGCTCTGTTCCTTAAATCCACACAGAACAAGGCGAATCATACTTCTGTAATGGGCAAATCCACGAGCTTAGACCTGCCTTAGAGACTGGTCCCTATCACTCAAGTGAATTTAGGGGAAAGTCCTCATCTCTGAGCCGCAGTTTCACTGGCTGTAAAACAAGGACAATAATACTTTCTTTATAGAGGCACTGTGAGGATTAAATGAGATATTGACTAGCACTGCAGTGCCAGCACACTAGAAAATGCTCAAGAAATGCTTTTGGGGTCATGAAGAATGTCCCTAATGACCCCAGAATATCTTCTCTCCTCCAGGCCAAACTCCCTCTGCTCTTTCACCTATTTCTATACAGAAAGGTTTCAAGTTCATCATCATCCTAGGTCTTCTTTGCCTGCATTTCTTAAAGTCTACCCATTCAATAATAACATAATAATCAGGTGTATTGATTGGGCTAAGAGATCAGGTTGGTAAGATTTTTGATTTGTTTCTTTGAAACAGTCACACTGCTGACTGAGAGCACAGGTGCTTTAGTTGATAATTCCTTTATGGAATTAATCCATTCTTCCTTGAATTCTGGGGTCACTCCCACTTCCTGCTTTTTTCATTGATATTCATCACCAAACAGCCTCAGATCCTGTGTATCCTTTTATGGGCTCTCTCTATCTTTGCTGACTCCTCTCCTTCCCCCTCCATCCCTTCCTTCCCACATCTCAGATGTGTGCCTGTTAATGTACACTGAGAGGCGGGATAACTCTTAAGGTCAGATTCTTTCCTCATGCCAAATACAGTAATGAACAGATATAGTCACCAGCTCATAGGCCAGAGAGCTGACAAACGGGATCAACCCTTTCACCATAACATTAGAAGCTATCAGCCCCCATTAGAACTCTGGGGCAGGTTACAGGAGAGACAGACAGGATCCAAGGGCTGGGAGATTGTTTTATTGAATACACAAAGGTTATAGCTATTGTGCTTTGCATTCATCTTGTAGGCAAATACCGCATCATCTGCTTTAGTAACAGAGGAGTTGGGGCTATTTCTGGAATGACCAAACACAATCTCACCCCTTGCCAGGCTCAGCATGTTGCGATTAATTTAATCTGTTTTCCAGCTCTCCCTGACTGCTTTTTGACCTGCTGGGGGGAAAGCAGCTTAATAGGGAAACTTGCAGAAACCTGCCCTGCTGAACCGGAGGCCAGATAAAAGACAGAGACAAAGCAATGCTCTATCTTTGGAATTCTCCCTTACCCAATTAACTCTTGACCAATCCTAGGCTGTAAGGGATGCCAGGGATTCCCAGGGGACTCGAATGCCTTCATATAGAGTTAGGCACCTAAATCTGAAAGGTGAAAGCCAGAACACCATGAGTTCAAGAGGCTGCAGGAGGGCAGTAAAGCCAAACGTCAGCGGTGGTGGTGCTGGGGAAAGGTAGAATCTAGCCTTTAATGGAAGCTGACCACAAAGGGCCAAATATTCAGATCAGAATGAACAAAACAGTTAAGTTCTGGGAGAGTCGTTACTTAATCTATGTCTCAACCTATAGGTTGCTTTTCAATTCCTGGTCTCCTTCATAGGCTCTGAGAAATAGCCCTTATAGGGGGCAGGATGAAAAAGGAAGGACCAGCCAGTGGCTCTGTTTGTGAAATGATCTCTTCTGAGGCTGGCCCCCTCTGCTAGGCAGAGCAGGTTTCGTTAGGCAGGGGCCTATGTCTTCTTAGTCACCTATATTTTTAGGGGTTAACCCAATGTCCAACATACGACAGACACTTAATATCTGTTAAGCTGGAATGTATGGAACCTATGGTCTGTCTTCACTGTGGATGTAGATAAGATTACAGGTCTCCCCAGTCTCAAAAACAAGCAACCTGCCATCTGCTGAGATTTGTGAATTACTTTCCGAGGCTATGACTTGAGAGCAGCTAGGCTGGTGTCTGCCTGTAAGAGTGGCATTTCTAGGTTCCTGGTTATAAATGTTAACAGCTATTCTTTGGCCCATTTCTTCCCGTCACACAGCAAGGAAACATTTAGTCAGCTCCAGGCACTTGGAAAGGCATGATGACCTCTAGGGGCAGAGGCTGGGAGGCGCCTATAAAAATGGCCCAGCCCTCTGCTCAAGTGTCCAGAGAAGCTGAGCTCTCCCGCCCCCTGCAGACGGAGGTGAGGTCAGGCGGGCCCCAGCTATGCAAAATCTGGGCCACTTCAGAGCCAGTTCTGGTGTTCTTTACATACAGATAACACAAAAAGCATCCGTTATTCTGGAATACGGTTTAGTACTAACATTAATTGTGAATGTTTCAGATGGCCTGGCTGTTTATTCTATTTGCTCCTAAAATAAGAAGCCTTGAAGACCTGACTTCAGAGCAAACGGTGGGCGGGGGTGCGTGTGTGTCTGCGTGTGCGCCTGCGTGTGCGTGTTAAGCAGAGCATTTTAATCCACAAGACTTTTAACTACCCTTGCAGGAGTAAGCCAGCGCTAATGGAGTTAAACATTTAAGGAAGCAGAGTGGGTGATAACATGGATCATTTGCCTGCAGCAAATTCTGCTCAATGAAGGGTAAAACAAGGCTGCCTACACCACACTGAGCACTCTCTCCAGGCCTCTCCCTGGCTCTGAAGGCCTGTCACTGTGCCTCAGCTTAGCAGGCGGGTCTGGTGGCCAGGATGGCTGACAGCAGGATTTCTAAAGAGCTGCTTGCTCTAGGGGGAGCCTGCGTGGAACACCTGCGAAGTGACTCCTAGGGAAAGCATAACCAGGAGACAGAGAGCAGCAAGCGGAACCACGGCACAGGGAGCATGGGAAGAAAGCACAGTCCTGTAGAAAGGTCTGCAGGCCACCGTTTACAACCTCTTTAGTTATATTTGCGCCCCTAAAGAAATGAGTGCCGCTCTGAAAGCGAGGGAGGTTAAGATATTAAGCACCAATTTGTAGGCAAATGAATGGGGGGGGGGAGGGGAAGCATTAGTGCAAGGTAGGGAGTGGGAGGCGGGGAGGGGAAGGGGGGAAAGGAAGGAAGAATGGAGGCTCTATTCAGGGTCCATCAATTGAAACCAATTGATTTGGTTAACAACCTTTTTAAAAATGCAAATATATACCTGTGGTCATTCACACCACACTGTGAATGCTTAGAGAAGCATTCCTATATCTTTCCTCCCAATTTAGGGATGGAAGGTTCAGTGGGAGGGGTGGGGATGGACAGAGGTCATTTTGGATCACGGGTGCTAGATCACAGATGATTTGAGTTAGAAAGGCCCTGAGTATATCATCTTCCTTTTCCAGATGAGGAAAAGGGTGCACAGTTAACAGTGTGCATTTCAGCATCAAGATGAGGGTGGGTGCCATTTATTTGGAAGACGGTACCTTCTAAAACGCACAAAAGGCGCTCTTTGTGGTGGAAAAATTGTAGGCCCCTTCCCACCCTGGGGTCCCCTGAGTACCAGAAGGCAGGAGGAACCAATGCCAAATGTTTGTAACTTTTCAAATCCTGCTAAAGACCGAGCTGTCAGACACACAAGACATCCTTGCCTCGAGGACACACAGCAGGCTGTGGCTCTCACACAGATGCCATCACCATCCTGCTCCTCCAAGCACCTTCCTTGGATCTGAACAGCCGGCTCTGAAGTGCCTCTCTGGACAGGGGAAGTATGGGCTGTGACAGGGGGATCCCTCTGGGGCACTCTGCTGAGCAAAGAGGTGAGCTTTCAAGTCACAGGAAGGCGAGGCCCTGGCCCCACAGCTGGGTTCCTGCAGGGAAGCTGGCCAGCAGAATGGAAGGGAGGCCAGGCCCAGGGGCCCCAGACCTGCCCTCAGGTCACTGCAACGAGACCTTGTTGAGTCTGAGTTAAGAGGCCTGGAGAGCAGACATGCTTCTTGGATCGTAAGCTTCTGGGCTGAGCAACTCTGGTTACGGCATCTGTTAGGGAGGGCTCTTCCTCCTCGCTGGCAGCCATTACCATACAGCTGACTTGCATGCTGTCTCTTAGGACACCGGCCCTTCTGACTGACCCACAACCCCTAGCTAACTGTGTACACAAGCTGAATTGTAAACAGCTGAATGTTTTCCAAGCTGCCACCCCCAGCTATGAAGGGAGGGCTCAATGGAGCGAACAGCCACCCTCCCCCACGCAGTTGAGGATGGGAGCCATGAGGGATTTCCAAACAGCTGCAGGAACTGCTTCCCAGCCCACAGGCGGAGTCCTGCAAAGGGCAGGCGACCAGATCAAACTCCGCAGCAGCACCTACAGGGCCACAAGGTGACTTCCAACAGGTCAACGCCTCAGGGAAGAACAGCTAACTAGGACTGCAGGGAGTCAGGGAAGTTTTCAAAAAGAGTTCCTACTTAAATGGGGCCAGTCCTATGGTATCTCATGCAGAGGTGGAGGCCCCCACATATTGTCACGCCACAGTGCTCTGGCAGACGCTATGGTGGGAACCAACGGAAGAGGCTCTACACTGGAGACATCAGAATCGCAGGAGAGGGAAGAAGAATGGCAGAGTGAGAAGAGCACTGGCTCTGGGTCAGGCCTGGGTTCCATTCTGGTTCCATCTTGGATTACCTCTGCACCTGCAAGCATTTGCTACCTGCTCTGAGCCTCAGTTTCTCCATCTATAAAAACGAAGATCACACTGCTTCTTTTGCAATTTGCAAGGTTACAGTGAATATCAGAGTTTATATATGAAAAACGCCTGGCACCCATTACATTTAGAAGCTGTGCTACATGGTAGTTAAGACTTTGGGATCAGAAAAAAAATCTAGGCTTAAATCCTAGCTTGTAATCCTGGGCAAATACTCTAGGCCTCAGTGTCCTTATCCAGAAAATGGGGTACTTACATCTGTCTCACATGGCTGTGATGATGAGCATTAAGTAAGACAATGCAGGTGCCACACAGTGGAGTTGGCCTGGCCCAGACACGGAAGGGTTAACATCACTGAGCTCTGAGGGAAGATTAGGTAGGAAACCACCCTAATGCCACTCTCTCACTGAGCCTGGCCTCTTACTGCCCCAGAGCAGAGCTCTTCTTTCACTGGTCCAAACTCAGGTATCATTTGTGTTCCTCAGATGCCTTGGCCTACTCAGGGTGTCCTGTCTTTGCACTTGAGGTCAGCCTTCAGGAGAAATGTTATCTCCACTTTGACAATGATTGCATAACAGAAATGCACTGTGCCCTTCAGGGCAAACCAAACATCTTAATTCACCTCCAACAGGGCAAGACAACCCCAATTCCATTTCTATATGCTCTTTCATAGAGTCACAGCCAATCACACAGACAGTACAGAAGAACCCCAGTAACCAGAAAAGTGGTAACTCTGGAACAAATAAATGGAAAACACTTTACCTAGAGAACAGTAAATGTATGAAACTTGTAATGCCAAGAGCTGGTTTAGCCTGTGGAAAAAAATTAATTTAAAAGGCTCAAGATAAAATCATGGAAGATGGATTTATAAAGCTTACAGAAAAATCTAGAAATGTTTAGCAAATTCCCTAATTTTTTTCAGGCTGATTACAAGGAAAGGCAACCATGTTTCCCGATATGATGCCTTATTTTTTTATTTGGTTTCCAAATGCAGGATCACTACTATTCTTAGATAAATAGTGGGGGGAGAACGCCACACCTCAGTCGTCTTGTCTATACAATGGGCTGGAAATCAATCCTCCTGATAATTTCTGCTCTTGGAAAA
This sequence comes from Hipposideros armiger, assembly GCF_001890085.2. Lineage (NCBI taxonomy): Eukaryota > Metazoa > Chordata > Mammalia > Chiroptera > Hipposideridae > Hipposideros > Hipposideros armiger. The sequence goes on along the minus strand of NW_017731360.1, from coordinate 5,600,586 downwards.
CACAACTCTCTTCCTTCCTGTAACCACTGTCTAAGCTTTTCATCACCCTACTTCACTATCAATCAACTGGTACAACAGATTAATACTGATTACTGGGGGCCTGGAAAGGTGGACTTTAACAATTTTTTAAAATTACTTGATTCACATTAATTCTGTATCAATTTAAAGTGTCATTGGCTTTGATTATTTAAAAATGTCATAATATAGCTGTGTGGATTTAGGCAGCATTTGGATGGTTTCAACTATGCTAAAGACATCACTAACTAGGGATAATTACATGGTATTTGAGACATAATAGCCATGCAACTAAAGCTTTAAAAATAACTCACAGCAGTCATGAACTCTCATTGTCTTGCCAACAGCCTCAATACTCCGTCTCAGACCTGGTCCTCCTAATGTACTGGAGAAGAGCCGGTTATGACATGGCATCTAATGCACATCTTTTCTTAAGAGAAACTATAATCACTTTCACTGCTAAGAAAAGCATTCAAGAAACATATTTGCTTTAAAAGAAAATCATAATAGCAAATTGGGATTCTTCAACATCTGGATTCATCTTAGACCACTGGCAATCCCTGTTATCGCAATCATTTCTTTAGTAGATGTAGAATGAATGGTCTCTTCTTTTGGACTTATCTGAACTAAAAAATTATCTGGAAATTCAAAGAATAAGAAAGCATGTCCCTTTTCACTAACTATAAATAATCTGGAAGGGGAAGAAAAAAAATATTAAGTCTACTATGCTAGCCTAGATGATCTTATAATGAGTCACAGAGCGAGGATTTATTACTTAAATTAATGCTAGGTTTCTTACTATACTTTTTATCTTTAAGAACTGATCATTCTTAATTGTATAACTCTTGATTAACTACAAAACAGCATTTTTTGATGTCAATTACATTCCATTTTTGTTTCTGACGGGAGAAAAAGTCCAGAATCTAAAAGATTCTGTCTTAGATAAACAAATGGTTATTTTTCTAACAATTCCCCAAATGTCATCAAGTTAAATTACAGATGATTTGCCTCTGAGTATTTTTACGTATCAAATCAGTGTTCTGAGGTAGCTAGTAATTCAAACTGAAATTTTAAAATAAGCCAATGCTTAAAATGAAGCCTGCACCGACTTGAGTTGTGATTAAGTTATCTTAAACAGGCAAATTTTTTCATTTTGTAACAGAAAACATACTCAGTCTTTTTAACTGGTGACTCACATTGTAGTTTAAACTAAGCCCATAAAAACATTAAAAACATAAATGCACTTATGTTCAGACCTCTACCTTGAGGGGCAGTCCAGCTTTGATTTCCATCAAACAAGTTGCTAAATCACTGTGGAGAGTCATTTCTGTTACTGGCACAAAGGACTCATCCGAGTTGATTGCATAATGCAGCCAGTCCTCACCCTGCTTTCCCACGGGGGTGGAAAACACAAAAGCATTTCTCTACAACTGCTTTTGTGAGATTCCTCCTGATCACAGAAAACCATCATCTTCATCTTTCAGTTGCAAAATGGCATAAAAGGAATGAAAGAGACGCTATCATTTATGAAGACTCCTTATTCTCATTTCCCTACTCTCATTTCTAGATGTCTTTTTTCAGAAGAGAATCTTTTGTGTATGGGACTCAATCTTCTGGCGGTTAAACGGGAGAACTTTAATACAAGCTTGGATTGACTCAAGAAGAGGGGAAAAAACAAACCCTTGGTAAATCATACTAACATGGAGCAATATTACCAGAACTAGAACCACCATCCTACTCCCTAGTTTTTTTAAATTTAAATTTTATTTTGGTTTACTGCTCCATGCTATCTGCAAGTGAAGGACTTTGATAGGAAGTGGGTGAACTTTATTCGAAAATGGTTACCGAATGCCTAGCATGAGACCCACAGACCAAAAAAAAAAAAAGGGTGGAGACTCAGCGGAAGAGTCTAAGACAGTCAAGCCATTCTCTTCATACATTCACAAAAGGGAAAAATAGAGATAAAAAGGCATTCATGAACTCACAGGTAGAGGTTCCTGACTCTGAGACAGTAACTGTTTTTTTGTTTTCCTTAAACAAGAAATCCTAGGGAGGAGACAAGTTATGTGAGAGCATGCAAGACCTGGGAAGAGAGTTCAATTTTATCAGATGACCTATCCATGTATTCCTCTTCATTTTTTCTCTCTCCCTCTGAAAAAGCAGAACCAAGGGATCCAAAGTATCTGAGACAGGAAATGAGTAAGGCAGGAAAAAGGATGTGGTCTGAAAAAGAGTGGATTCTGGGGCTGAGCCAGGGCAAGTAAAAGGCACAGGGTCATACATGGGGGAAGGGGTCTTGGTGACGGGAAGAGAAGTCTCAGGGTCAATCAGTTTAGACTAGAAAGTGAGTGACAGAGAAGGTATGTCTGGAGAAGCAGAACACCTTCCTAACATGTTATCCTCCACTGAAACGCAGATGGCTGAAGAAACCTACAGCCAGGAGAATCATTACTGGGATAGAAAGATGACGAGCTGGAGTTTCCATTCCTCTTTATTTTAAGGAAAGTGGAAATAATCTATATTGAGTGCACTTGACAAAGAAAGGTAAATTAGAAATTAAGCCAGGACCTGGACGAGAAATGGAAAGGGCTGGGGGTGAGTATATGATGAAATGACAACATTCACTAAGCATCTATGTGCCACGTATCAGTAAAATAGCTGGAAAAAAAAAAAGGAAGATGGGGGTGAGAACAGGAGAGAGTGCTCATGAAAATGCAGTTGGACAACTGAGAAACCAACTCAAGAACAACAGAAAAGTGGACTAAGAAACTGCCTACTTTTACAAGATTAAGGCTGGAGAAAAAAAGGCATCTGTTCTTCTCAGTGTGTATGGACAAGCCTGGAAGCAGATCTTGGGTGGGCTGAGAGGCAGGGCTCACGTGATGGCGAGTGCCTGGAAAGGGCAGGTGCCAAAAGACCACCACTACCCATCTGCTGGACCCTCTGTGAAACAAGCCAGCCCTTGTGAACGAGCCAAACCAGAAGCTCTGCTTCCCGCCTTGTAGGGACTGGAACTTAGGTACAGAAACAGTGGAAAACAGTTTATCAGCTGATTCGAAAGTGTGGATATTTCCAAATATAGATCCAGATGTTGGGGGCTGCGTGGGAAAATCACTGTTGTATTCTTTCTCCACGGTGCCTAGGACAGTGCTTTATATGAAACAGAAGCCAAATCAAGGTGTGTTACATTTAAACGAAACCAAAACTACTTAGCTGGGCAGGTATCTTAAGACAGAGTCTCTTGCCTTATAACCAACACAGTAAGTTATTTTCTATTCTAGAGTCAAAAATGACATGAAGGGCCTACGTCCTTTGTGTCCTAAGCCTAAGCCCTAATCAACAGACACTGCCACAAGTTTGCTGCCTTGTACAAGAATAAAAGATGGGGAGGGCAGGGGGGCAGAAATAAAGGAGTAAGAAGGAATTTCCCTGCCTCATTAGCCTGTAATTTTTAGACTCACCTAGAAATCCTGGCAGTTCCAACATTTGGGTTGACTCAGGAGGGGAAGGAAAATCCCAGGTGAATAATAATTGGATTACCCAGCTATGCCCCAGAGCCAAATGGCTGGAAAAGGCCAGGACAGCAGGGTTGATAGTTAAATTAGATAGTTAAAGTGACATTATTTTCAAAACTAAAAATCGAGATGCTTGGGCTGACAGACAACGGGATGGAATATTTTTAAGTTGGGGCTGTCCTAGAAAAATCGAGGACATATGGTGGTGAATTGAGGTCGGTAGCTTATTTCACAACAAGGGATCCACTGGGCCCAATATGCTAATGAGAGAGGATTAAAGATCTAAGATGGGAGATACTGAAGGGGGGAAAGCTGTCACTGATTTGTAAAGCAGGAAAAAGAAAGACTAGGCAGCACAGGAAGGAGGTAAACATTCTAGGTATGGAGTAGGAAGGAAAGTTGATCAGAAGTGAAAGTATGTCAGTGAAATCTGTTCAGGTATCAAAGGCCAGGGTGGGGGACGGATGGTGAGGGTTATCACAGGCACAGGCTGGTATCCAGCGATACAGGAGTGTGTAGGGGGGGCTAATTCAGACTGTAGCTTCACCATTAGTTTACAACATGACCTTGGGCAAATGATTCCCTCTCTGTGGACTTCAATTTAAACAGAGAACCTCAGAATCCCGATTTTAAAGTAAAGACCAAACAATCTAGTATACCTTCATTTGGCATGGGAGAGAAAAGGCTCTTCTAAAAATGGGAGAGAGGGCAGACAGAACAGCTTGTTCCTTTCCATCCAATTAAAAACCTCGTGAGACTGAACTAGATTAAAAACAAAACTCTCCAGAGAAGCCACAGGCCCTCCAAGATAGAAGTCCCCCTACCGCTGGAGTACAGCGGATGCCAGCAGCCTTGCCCCTTAAACGGACCGTCCATCTCCGGGTAAACCGCCGTCTGGGGAGGACAGAGGCGGGGGTGGGGTGTGCGGGGACTCAGGGCAGGGACCGGGACACACGGAAGCGTTTGGCATGCCAAGGTTGACACAGCGGCTTCCGGGGGAGTGTGGGGCAGGCAGGGTCCCGAACGAGGGAGGCGCAGGACACCTCCCAGGCGCCGAGGGGGCGAGAGTCGCGGGCTGGCAGGGCCTGGCAGCCGAGTAGGCCCGGGCCGGGAGTGGCACCGGAGGGCGGTGCCCGGTTTCCAGCGCGACGAGCGCGGGCCGCGGACTCCCTGCTGGCGAGAACCCCTCCCCCGCCAACGGGCACTGACCTGTCCAGGGCCCGGCTGGGCCTGGCCGGGCGGGGCCTACTCAGCCCCTCGGCCGGGCGCCGCCTCGCGCGGGGTCCCGGGCCCGGGCGGGCCGCCTCCTCTCCGCCGGGAGCCTCCGAGCCGGGGCCCGGGGCTGCCGCGGCGCATCCGACCTCACCGGCCTAACCGGCGTCAACAAAGGGCGGTGGGGACGTTAGGCCGGGTGGGGGCGCGGGCAGCGGCCGAATTGCGCGCGCGCGCGCGGCTGGCGCTCGAGGGCTGCAGCCGCCGCGGAGACAATGCCGCGCGTCCCGGCAGAGCTCCCGCGGCCGCCTCCGCCGGGGGCGGGG
>NW_017731360.1:5570546-5595418 GCF_001890085.2 Hipposideros armiger | reverse complement strand
GCGCTTCCTTTGTGCGGCCGCGCTGGGCCCGCCCCGTGCCCTCCCACCCCGTCCCCGCCCCCCTCCGCAAGGCGCTGTCTGGCCTGCGGCGGGTTAGGAGGACAGATTTAGGTTCGGGAGGCGAACGCGACGCCACGAGGATGGCTGCCCTCGCCCCGTCAGAAGTCCTCAGTGGCTTGGAGGTTGGGTCTTCCGCCTAGGCCAATTCAGAGGCAATAACAACAACCATCAGTAATTGAGTGCTTAATATGTGTCAAGACCTCCATGCACGCACTCTCAGTGTTCACAGTAACCTTACAAGTAGTCATTATCCTCTCCACTGGGAACTGAGGATCAGAAAGGTTAAGTAATGACCAAAGTGACCCACCTACACCTCCATAAACGGGGATAATGCCTACTCTTTAGGCTTACTGTGAAAGCTAACTGAGGACATTTATGTAAGTTGCCGGCATTGCCTGGCATACATAAGGAGTCCAATGTTACTCCTCCTTAAACCACTCTGGTTTAAACTGAATTGTGGCGAAGCCCATTCATTCAGCAGATATGCTAGGAGATGTGGAGTTACAAAAGACTACAAAGTGACTCAAGTCTCACCCTCCCTCCCAGGCTTTAGGCTGAGTAGACAACAGGAATCTCTCCCCGCTTGACTTCTCTCTATTCCCAACATTTCCCCATTTTCTTGCCTTTTTTGAGCATTCATAACCACCCACCCCCACCTTTCCCCTTCAGGCCAACCTCAACCCTTTTTATTTGTTTCCACATTTTACATTTATTTTATAGTTCTTGATTGTCTACTTGGCTCCCTTTCTCTTTTCCCCATTCCCTTTCTTTCCTTTCTAGTATTTTTCAAAAATTTAAAGCCTCCTTTTATAAATATTCACATTTCCTCCCCTTTCTGCCTTTGCATTCCTTACACTTACGTTTTATAAATGAAGGTAACGTGGGCTCGACTGCTCAACTTCTCTCTATGTCCACACTTTCTGCCTCCCTACCTTTACTTCCACTGCTCCCTCCTGGAATGCCCGTTCTCCAGTTCTGCATGTCCAGGTCCTACCTATCTTTCAAGGTCTAGACTCAAGAACAGTGGTCGACAAACTACTTCTGTAAGGGACCAGACAGTAAATATTTTTGACCTTGCAGGGCATCTGGTCTCTGTTGCAACGACTTAGCTCCACTCTTCTAGCAAGAAAGCAACCACAGATAATACGTGTATGAATAAGCGTGGCTGAGTTCCAATAAAACTTTATTTATGAACCCTGAAATTTGGATTTCATATAATTCTCATGTATCATGAAATACTATTCTTCCTTTGATTCTTAAACATTTTAAAATGTGAAAACCATGAGTAACCTGTGGGCTGTACAAACACTGGTGATGTGACGAATTTGGCCCTTGGGATGCAGTTTGCCAATCCCTGCTCTACAACAATGCCACTTCCTCTCTGTAATCTATCCTGATAATCTCTACTTGGTAATAACTTTTCCCTCTTAGAGCATTTACCCATAATCCTTTTATGGCATTTCTCACATTTTAGTTTTTATTGTACTTTTTTTCTGTGCATTTCTCATCTTTCCCGGTAGACCTTAAGCTCCTTGAAGATTGGGCACAGATCTTATTTCTCTTTGTATTGCCTCCCATCCCAGTGCTTTGCACAGAACAGACATTCAAACATGTACAGAATGGATATACAGTTAAGTCTTGGGTGGTTGACAATTGATTCTACTGTGCAAAGCTTACTTCTTTCATGAGATAGTACCGCAGGAGCAGGATGCTTGTTATGTCAAGATGGATATCATCTTGATTAGATTTCAGGAAGAGATTTTTGAGAGCTTTATAGACAAGGCAGAGAAAGGTGAGCAAATGTTGGTTCATTCAAGGGTTGTTGATAACAATTACTTGAATAAAGAATGTTGGTTATCACCAACCTGCAGACAAGGCAGGTGTCCTCAATCTGGGTCCTATTCAATAGTTCTATCAGCAAATTGGATAGAGACAAAGAAAACATGCTATATAATATACAGATGGCAAAGTTAAGCAGAGGAGTTCGTATAATAACAAAATTCAGAAATGAAACATTCCTGCTCCATCACGTAGTCTCTCTGTACTTCGATTTTCTTATCTTTAAAATGGTTCCTACTTCAGAGGGTTATTATAAGGATTAAATGAGGAAATACACGTAAAGCCTGGCAGAGAGAGCTCAGTAAATGTTAGCTATTAACTATTACTATTTTCTTGCTAGGCTGGAACTATGGGCTAAATTCACAAGATGTGGGGCCATGAGTACAACGTCCCGACAAAGGAAGGTGAGGGAGTGACACTTGGAGCCAGTCATGGTATTGCCCTTTCATAGCTGTGTGACCTGGAGCCTCTTCAAGCTTTTGGTTTCCTCCTCTGAATAATGGGGACAATTTCTCTCTCAGGGTTACTATCATGAGTGAGTAAAGGAAAACTTAGAACAGTATTTCTAAGTAGGTGTTCAACAAATTTTAGTTCCTCCCTACCATATCATGCAGATTTTGGAAACAGTCGTCCTGTCCCTTGAAGGGCTTATAAAGCTAGCTAGGTCCAGGTGCCCACCTATGGTGACTGGTGGATTTTTATATTTGGAATGAATGTGCTTAATTTTGGGGATCACACTTTAAGAGAATTAATGAAAAGGTAGAAAATACAAGAATGACCAGAATGGAGGGAATGGGGGGTTTAGATACGTGATAGGTGAAAAATGAAAAAAAGTCTCAGATATTTAGTCTTGGGAATTCTCTCTCTCTCTCTCTCTCTCTCTCTCTCTCTCTCTCTCTCTCTCTCAGAAAGAGACATAACTGTCTACAAATACTATAGGAGATGGACTCTGTTACAATTTACAAGACAGAATCACAACCAGTGGTAGAAGTTCCAGGATGACAGATTTGGGCTTAATTTGAAGAGTTACTTTGCTGATAATATAGAGAAGTTCCACAGTGGAATGGGCTGCTTTTCAAAAATGGCAAACGCCTTATCTTGCAAGTGTGCCAAGAGGATGGATGATCGCTTTCCTTTTACTTTTTCAAATGTTCTTTCTCCATATTACTTTTTTCCCCTTGTCGTTGATCCCATCCTCCATTCATTAAAGGACATTTATAACCTCCCCCACTCCTTTGTCCTAAAATAATTTTCTTCTCATTTCTCCTTCTTCAGTTTCCAAACTCCTTTTCTCTTGGCTATCCCCACCCCCACCCCAGCACACAGTCCAATGACTGGAACTGCCTCCCTGAGTTGTAGGTGGCCCATGGCTCAGAACGTTACTGAGATCTGGGCCAAGACGGCTGTGTACACTGGCAGAGAGGGGAGGGAAAGCAAACAGACTGCTGTAAAGGCAGAGGTACTGCTGTGACTCTCCCATCAGGGTAGAGGGATGCAGCAGAGGGAAACCCAGGTCATGGAAAAGTCCACTTGTCACTGGACACTCACAGGCAGGCAGACGGGGATCCCAGAGCTGAGCACTGCTCCTTCAAAGATGCTTTCCATGAGCTGAACTCATTCTGAATCCCCTTCTAGCTTCCCCTAGGGACTTCCCTTATCTTTGATCTACGCAGCCATCTTGTTATATTTCCTATTTCAAGAACTCCTTCTCATACCAAATGAAGCAGAGAATTGAGACCACTGGAGACCTGCCTGAACTCTCAACTTGGCATATGTATATGTAGATTCATCTGACAACAATGATATGTAAGCCTTAGAGTCTGGATCTAGAACTTTCACGTCTCCTTTGCTTGCTCTCCCCTTTTACCTTTATGCCTTCTGGGTTTTTATCCTTGGTTCATCTCTTTTCCCCCGTTTCTACCTACCCAGCTTCCTTGTTGCCCCTTTGGACTTTCAATAGTTTCCCCTCCCATTCGAGATGTCCAAGTGAAATGTGCCAAGGGGTGACAAGGAAGGCCGCCTCTCTCCCCTCTCCCAAGGGCCCCGCTACACTTCATACCGTGAGCTGGGCACTGCTGGGTGTTAGGGCTCTTGGGTACAGGCAGGCCACCAGGCATGGCAGTGACGATGGCTTGCTGATGCGGTGATGGACCAGACTGAGTCTCAGGTACACTCTTCTCCCCAGGTACCACTTCCTTCCAGTCATCTGGGGTGCACTGCTGTGGCTGTTAAAGGACAGAGATGCTCTTCTCATGAATTGCCTTTTACATTCTGGACACGTCCCTTGTTTCTGTGGAGCTTGGGTAGAAGGCAAGGACATTAAGATTCAGCCGGCCCCAAATTAGAGAGAGGCCCCTTTTCTTTCTTGGACTACCCGGAGAGGACTTCACCACTCAGCCCACCCAGAAACACAACCAAATGGGGGCTGTGGGATTGCCTGAGCTGTGGACCCCACCACGCCTTGCCCCATTTGTTCCCTGAACCTTGGGATCACCTTACTCACCACTGGTGAAGCAGGCTGCAGCTGTAAGATGACAGCTGAGGCGTGCTGGAACCTGCGTTGAGGGGTGTGGGACAGGCCCTCAGGATATCCATTGTGAGGCCCCGCGTCTGGCGTGGAAGCGTGACAATGCTGAGTGCTGCCAGGCTTGTGCAGGTTGGCAGTGGGACATTGGAGAGGCAGGGTGGACGTAACTGGGCCTAGCGGCATGGCGTGGGCCTCGGGGCTGGGCTGCAGGGCCACACTTGGAGGGATGGAGGCAAGCTGGGGGTGGGACTGGGCCTGGAGTACGGGCCGTGACTGCTGGGGCTGCTGCTGCTGTGGTGCTTGCTGTTGCTGCTGTTGGATCACAAACTGGGGCTGCAGGTGCTTCGAAGATGGCTGTGATAGGAGCTGTTGTGGCTGTAGCTGAGCATAGGCTGGAGGGGAAAAGACCAGGTTACGTGGCATGGCTGGACCTCGTCTTCTGCCATGTCCCCCCAACTGTGCCCCTCCCACATCCACGTAAAAAAGGCTTCCCAAACTCAGTGTCTCTTGCTTTCATCTTTCACCTGGAGCCCGGCCTGGTCACTGCCATGACCCAACTTTCTCCATTTTCTTGCTTTCTTCCTATGCTGAAACATTAGGCCTTTGGCTGTCTCTCAAAGCCCAGTGCAAAAGTCACCTCCTCTGCGAAGCCTTCCTTGATCATTCCTGCTGTTCAGAGAAATGGATTCTCTAATGTCCCGTGTTCGCGCTCTCCTCCATGCCCTTTACTCACTTTTCTCTGTGCCTGCAATGCATGCAGCCTCCCATCGCCCAAGCCAGTTCTGTCTGGCTAGTTCTTATTCACCCTCTGGCTCTGCTCAGGCTGGCCTCCTCCTGCAAGTGCCAGTTACACACAGTGGTGCTCAGACTCTGGTGGGAGGCAGACCAGGGCTGAACGACCAGTTCCTTCTGTTACATACTGGGGCACCTTGGGCTAGGTGCTTAACCTTTCTAGGCCTCAGCTTCCTTGTCTAAAAATTGGAAAGAGGAATAGCTCCTGCCCAGAAAGTCGTTGTAAGGATGAAATAAGAAAAAAAACTGCGTGAATAAAATGGGAGAAAAATGACATACTGTGCATAGCACAGTGCCTGGCTGCACACAGTCAGATTCCATCATTTCTAGCTATAATTAGAATGATTATTTCAGTCCTGGTTTGGGTTCTCAAAGTACCCCGGGCCTACCTCTATCATAACAACGTGAACCACAGTGGCTATAATTGTTTTTTAGCTGTCTTCCCTTCTGGATTATGAACCCCTTATGGTCAAAAACTATCGCGTATCTCTTTATCCAGAATCTCACGTAGTGCCTGCCATTAGAAGGGTGCTAAGTAAGTAAACTCATTGTCCTGGAGTGGAATTCATTTATAGCCATTTGCTGCTAGGCTTTTCTTCCTCCATTTTAACCAGACTGACTCTTTGAGGTGAGGATTCTTATACTTTTTCTTACTCCCTACAGCTTCTAGCTCATGCCTTGTATACAGGGAGGGAATCAGGAAATTCAGCTCAGAGATCAACTGCCCTAACGCCGCTCCCTCTCTGTCTAGGGGCATCCAGGCCAGCTTAGCATGAGGCCCCGCACAGAGACTCCCACAGCTGGAGAGCCAGCAGAGAGAAGCACAGAGGGTCACGGCTGGAAGCTCACAAATGGATTTTTACAACTAAAGGCTCCTGGCCAATGAGGATGAAGGCAGATTCTGGGTCCCGAGCTAACATTTTAAAAGGATACTGTGCCGCGTACAGGTGCAAAGCAAGCAGATTTCAAACTGAGTGAAGGGTGGTACCTTCCTGAATTTTGTCCATTTACATGCAAGTTTCCAACTATCTCATCACAGCCCAACACAGAATTCCAAGCGGACCACCGCCAGGAATAGAAAGGAAAGGACGGAAGTAAGAGGCGTGAAGGAAAAACGAAGTGGTCCTTGCTGACTGTTGTAGGCAGAGAGAGAGGGAACAGGATCGCTCACAGGGTTACACTGTGGCTGCCGATCAATGATGGAAGAGGGAAACTTGGATGGCGATGAGGTTTGGAGAGAATTGAGCTGGGTTTGAGGTGATGGTGGAGTGTCCAGGTGGAAATTGCCAGCAGGCATTTGGTGATTATAAATTGCCCCTGACCCCAACCTAAGCCTTGGCTCCTAATTCCACACTGAATAGCTCAGAACTTAACAACTAGGCAAAAATTGTTCATCAGGCAAACTGCTGATAAGGCACGTGAGAGATACTGGAGATGCCACGCTGTGTCATTAGGCTCTGGCAGCCAAGAAAGTCTGCAGAACGATGGGCATCCTCACTGCAAACTCAAGTCAAACCTTTTCTCCCTTATCACAGAACCATGCATTCCTGGCTTGGAAACAGTCACTCCAGGGGCTGCCCATCTGAGGTGCGAGCTGGAGATGGTGCAGGTCAGAGCAGCTACGAGGATCAGTGGCATGTCCCACTACTCGCCCGCTCTGTGGCCTGAGACGGGTCCCTTTCTTTCTAGGGCTTCAGTTTTATCTGTGAAACAAGAGGTTTGGGCTAGGTGATCCCACAAGTCTCTTTCAGCTTTACGATATGATGGGGGTGACTATCACAGGAAAAGAGTTTAAAATTCAGGATTTAAATGGTGGAAGAAAGGTTAGCGACGAAAAATGTTCTAGATCTCTTTAGCATAAAGAGTACAGTTAGGGACAAGACACATTTGTTTACCAAGACGGGGAAAGGCAACTGCTGGCCTCCTGGGCCTCTATCCCTGGTCCTCCCCTCCTGTCCCACCCTGTGCAGCTCATGGAAACCAAAGGCAATTGTTTTAGAACAAATGATAATAGTATATGCCAAGGCTGGAGACAAAGCTCTTGAAAGCTTAGATAAGTCCATAGGTCAAAGGCCCCAAGGTGTTTTCGGTAGAGTATACATCCTTAACCTTTTGAGGTTAATGAAAAGCAAGTACCATGATTTAACTCCAGCATTATCCTGGGTCGAAGGTCCTTTTATTTAAAATATTGCAATGGCCTTCTAATGAGTCTTTCTGATTCCAGCTTCTTTTCTCTGTAATCCACCTTAGGACGACTGAAAATTAATCTTCCTGGTGCACAGATCTGATCCCTGATTAGAAGCCATCAGGGGCTCTCCTTTGTCTGTGGCTGTCTGGAGTCTCTGCCGTTCAAGATCTTTTTACAATACAAACTAACATTTTAATTTTTATTATTTCTTTGAGCCAAGCAGTCTTTACTGTTCACTGTCCCCTGGACAGAGCTTATGCCTTATCTCACACTGTCTAGAGTGCCACAAATCAGCTTCTTGTCATCCTTTCCCTGTCCTTTCTCTGAGCTGCTTGGAGGTCTCTCTGCTTTGCACAGCCCTCAGAGATGCAGCATTTCCAGCAGTGTGGGCTCTAGGGTCAAACTGCTTGCATTTGAATCCCAGCTCTGCGACTGACCAGCAGTGGGATGCTGGCAAGTTACGTGACCTCTCTGTACCTGTGTCATCATCCTTAAAACGGGGGTAATGATGATACCAATCTCCTAGTTATTTCAGTAAACGTCTCATCTCCTTTCGTAGGCAGAATGAACAAGTGAATGACGACATGGGACAGCTCCAGATTGTCTGTCCCACAAAACTTGTTCCCTCCAGAGCCAAGTGGATGAGATGGGTGTAGCCCCACAGACCATCCGGGTTTGATCTGCATTCTGGTTTCTTGAAGACCCTCCTCCTGTCCAGCCTCTGCTCACTACCTTCCTGCACTAACCCTCAGCCTACCCTAACTGCTCTGCTCCTTATCCATGAAGCATCACACCCCTGTGCCTTTTTGGCTTCAATTTCAGTGCCTCCATTTTCTGGAGTTTCCTCCTTCTGCTGCAGGGATCTAAGGCATAAGCTTCTCTGGCCCAGGCTCAGCTCCTGTTGTCTCCCTCTTTGCCTTAACCTTCCGTTATGGGTTTTCCCCTGAGAACTCCTGAATGCTTTTATTGTTTGATTCATTTGTGATTTAACATGTACTATCTTGTATATGTATTTCATAGATTCTTAAAAATGGATTCTTATGCCCCCCATTTTAACGTCTTCTGAACTGGGATGCATAAACAGCTGATGATGTCGGTTTAATTGGCAGTACTTCTCTTTCTTAAAGTTAAAAAAGTAACGGTGCATCTTACAATCAGTGGTGTCTTAGGTTAAATTAAATGGGAATACTTTCATTCTTTTGTGTTTATTTCCTATCTATCCAACCAGACTATATGGCTTTTGAGTCAAAGACATATTTTATGTTTCTGATTTTTCTTAATTAAAAGATGTGCTTTAATTTAATTGGAAGGTGTTTATGTTTCTTTTACCTTCCACATTATCCAATATAATACGCTACCCGTTTGTAGATGCTTAGCAAATGTCTGCTACCGATTGTGGTAAGTTCAATGAACTCTTCTCCCTCTCCCAGCCCTCCCAGCTCAGTTAGGGGTGGTGAAAGAAGGCATTTCCCACTGAAGCCATGATACCAAGGAGGCCACGTCACTCTTCCCTATAGTTAGGACGGGGCATATCAGTTTATGAACTATTAATGCACAGAAATCTCTTTGGACCTTTCTTCTTATTTTTTTCCTAAGGTCCAGAAGCTTCGTTTCTTTCCTGCACCCACTTTGGCTCCCCCATGCCTTGCTGCTGGCAAGTTCATGGCTTCCAAGGAACAAAGGAATCTCTGCCAAAGCTTTGGAAGGTCTCATCAGCTCTTTCTGCTATGGAGCAGAGGAGGGGCAGGCCTGGGGCCTGCATGAATTAGGGCTCAGCTCAAAGGAGAGACTCTAGGCAATAGTCTGGTGCGCTAAACTTGAACAGCCATCTTAGAATCAGAAGCCAATTCGCTGCTCCCAAACCACTGGATGTTAGCAACAAGAGGATCAAGATCCCCTAGGCAGGGGGGTTGACTGTGAGGGGTTACTGACATGCCCCCTTCACTGCATCCACTGTTAACTTATCAATAATTGATCTCTATTGATCTCAAGGCTTCAAGTATGCAGGAAACAGCTCGCTCTTCCAGAAATGCTGGGTCTCCTGTCCCAAAGTATATGGGAGCTGCAAGCGTCCCCGTCCATCCCAGGCATAGGCTGCAGGCTTGCCTTTACACTTATTTTTCTAGGAGTCAGCAATAATTAACTAGCGTTTGGAGCTACTGGAATATGGGCGAGGGGAGGGTGCCTGTGAGAGGGGAGGCGTAACTTTTTACTACCCACAACTCTACAGGGTTTAGAAAGTTAAGAGATCCTTTCAACCATTCATTCACTCAATAAACATTACTAAGCACCCACTACAGACCAAGCACTATGTTTGGTGTTGGCTAAAACATGGTCCCCAGAATAGATTACAATTTAGTAAAAGAGACAGCTGGTAAACAGATTCTCTCAGCATAACTTGGTAAATGTTATGATAGGAGATAAGCACACACTACTGAGAACACAGATAAGGGGAGTCAGCTTGGGGAGGAGAGCAGTGAAGGCTTCCCAGAGGAAGCGTTTAGCACGATTCAGAGTTAGGAAGGTGATAAAAGGAACAGCATGTGTGGGAAGACTTGAAGGTATGAAATCCCATGGTGCCTTCAGGAACCTACAGGGCATCCTGTCCAGCTGAACCCAGGGTGTCTACGGCAGAGGAGCCAGAGGAGGAGGCAATTTTAGGTTGCATCTAAATGATGTTAGCACCCTCAGGAGGCTGCTCGTTTCCAAAGATGTCTCATATGATCAGGCCTCAGGGAGTAACTAAGGTTGACTCTAGAGGTCAGAGTCTGATATACATAGATGAGGAAGCTTCTTTTAGGAAAACCGAAAGCAACAGCCACATAAATCTTCCATGATGCAGTCCCTGTGGGCTGAGGATTAGGAGGACTGAGAGGGAAAGCAGAGCGAAGGGAATTTTCCTTGTAACAGGAAACTAGGTTATACACACAGGGCTGCCAACTGCAGGGGCATTCTATGGTGGTCTACCTATGCTTTCATGTCTCAGGCCTGCTCTGCAGCCACCTGGCAAAACTACCAAATATCCTCTGTGAACAGGATTCCTTATTGGGCAGCTTGGAGCATTAAAAAAGAAAGTACCCCACCCTTGGCAGAGGGATGATAGTACTGCATAAGTAGCTCAAGGCATGGGTTTTAGAGTCAGACAGATCTGGTTTAAATCTCGGTTCTGCCACCTTTAGGCTGTGTAGCCTTAGACAAATTGCTTAACCTCTCTGAATCTTGATTTCCAGTTCTGTAAATGGTACTATATTCTACATAGAGTAGTTGTATCAAACGGACTATTATGTTTAAACCACAAAGAAGTTCACTGCCTTTGTGTATACCTAGTAGGAGCTCAATAAATGGCAGCTGGTCTTAAAATACTACTTGCTATGTGTATGTTGCTTTGAACTCCTCAAAGCATTTTTATAATTTGAACCTCACGTATTCCTTATAATAATCCTTTGAGGCAAATGGGCAGCATTTCCCATTTTACAAGCAAGAACTGGGGGTCATTTCCAGTGACTTCTACAATGCCGTAGGTTAAGGGAAAATCGAATGCCTTTGACAGAGGAGGCATGGTGCCTTGCATATAACAAATGCTCAAAAAATGCTGCTGGGCGAGTGAATAACCCAAGTCAGTAAGCACAAATGAAAACAGCAAGGCTTGCAGGATTAGCGGGGACTGGCAAGCCCTTTAGAAGTAATCTTTGGGGGACAGACGACGAAGGGGAGTATTATGCCAGAAGGAGGGAAGTAAAAGGTATGTGACAGGTCAAGGCAGTCACAAAGAGTGGCAGTGGGGGAGACGAGGCTGAGGAGCCGTGTGAGGAAGCCACGAGCGATTACAGTGGTTCCATGGGCAAGGAGGGGAGCGTCTCGAAGGTTCCCACGGAGCCAGTCGATCAGAAGCCATTAACGTGCTATTTATTGAGTCTCTCCCATGGACTAGGCAGTGCAAAGTACGCAATGATATTTCCTGATAAAGTGGGAAATACGGACAGAGTGAAGGGTTTCTACACGAGAAAGAAAGAACATCTCCGAGGAAGATGACTCTAGCCGCCGTGAGCAGGACATCCCGGCCATCAGTGACGCCTCTGCCGTGAGCCTACTGTGTGCCGGTTACCTCATTCATCTTTGCCATGTGGTAAACATAACCATCTTTGTTTTATAAATAAAGAAGTTGATGTTTACAGAGGTTAAGTAACTTGATGATGGTCATAAAACTAGAAAGTGATGAAGCAGGGGTCTGAACCTGGGTGTAACTCAGAAGCCATACTTTTCCCCGTCGTAACACGGTGCTTCTCTGGTGAAGGAAAAGGAAGCCAAAATAAGCCCGAGGCTGTGAGCCTGGGGTATAGGAATGCCTTGTGCGTGCATGCGTGCGGGCAGCGGTAAGGAAGTGGGAAAGGGGGCTTTTCCATAGAGGAAGACTTCCAGGTTTTTGGTTTTTTTTGTTGATGAATTGTCCAAATTTTAAACATGCCTATGCAGGTGGGGTGACATCCAAGTGGGAATACCCTATAGACAGCTGGTCATGTATGGGGAGAGGGGGTGAGGACAGGGATGGACGCATGTGGAGAAGTCACCTGCGGACGGGTGGTAGGTGTGTGAAACGTAAGAACAGACGAGCTTCCTCTGGGGGGGGTAGGTAAGTCAGTGTTGGAATAAAACACAACGAAGTCAGGGCTGAGGTCTTGGGGGGCAGGGACCGGGAGGAGGAGCAGCAGGTCCCACCTACATGAACAGATGGTCACATGCACACATGGCTCTCTGGGTGTGGGTGCTTCCCCTGCCAGCTGAGATAATCCTCCTTCTGTTCAGTTTTGGAAACTTACTCATTTTTTTTCAAGGTGCGACTCAAATTTCCACAACCCCCTGCTGGAATTTAAACTTGTTCATCTCTGTAACTCCCATAGGGTTGGCATTATGTTTGGTACATAATAGGTGCTAAATGAATATTTGTCGAGCTGAACAATGAAAGAGAGAAAAACTGTTTGGGGGTGACAGTTATTCTGAGTCATAGCGTCTTCATTTGTGAGATGGGATAATCATCGTTAGGATGAACTGAGCTATGTAGGTAAGGCATTTAGTGCAGTGTATGCAATATGGCTGTTCACTCATTGGTAATTACTATTACTAGCTGGTGCAACCATGGAAGTAATATATACTCGTGTAAGAAGCCGAGGGTAAAGAATTTCAGGAAAGAAGAATGCTCAGTGGCTCCAAGGCCCTTTGTGTATCAAGTCAGCTCTCTCTCTCTTTCTCTCCCCGCCCCCCCACCATTCGCATGCGTGCACACCCATGGTGACGGATAGTATTAAGCAAAATATCAAACTCTTCCACTGAATCCTGTGGATGTTCTTCCCTAATATAAGGAGGAGATTCTCAGTCATCTAAATTTGGTCCTACGGTGGATGGCTGAAATGACTTTCCCGCTGGTTACGTGATTCTAACATCAAAATTGTTAGATAACAGGCCCACCTGCGTGTTTTGATTCTTACTGGATTCTCTAAGTAAAAGTGTGTCTACCCCCACAGTTTGGCAGCTGCTTCAGGAGGGGAACATGGTGCCCAAGATTCCTGGAATAGGCCAGCATGCCTCCCGTTGTGCAGCCTATCAGAGACAGAAATCACGGACTCCCTGACACAAACCCCCCTCTGTGATATAACAAAGCTGCTGTGTGGCAGGCCTTCCCAACAGAGAATTCTCTCTCCTCCATGAGACCCGAGGAGGGATAAGAAGACAGAACAAAGCCCTGGCATCTGCGGCACGATTGTGTGAAAAGGGCCCAGGGTTTTCAATGACCAGAAAGTTCACTTTTATCACAGCATCTCCCTCCCGGTCAGCGACTTTCTCCTCACCTTTGGGCCTGAGTGTGCACCCAAGGCCTCGAGTGTATCCACTAGAATGGGAACTCCAAGAGCCGAGCCTCTTATCGGGAGCTGTGGCCAGCTCCCTTAGGACTCAACTTCCCTGGAGGCCAGGCCCATGGGACCTTGCTGCCTGCCTCTCTTCTGCCCTCCGTTGTTCCGTCCCCCTTGTCACTGAGAAGCCCAACCTCTTAGGCTCTGCTCTCCGCCCCTTACTCCCCTCCCCCACCAACCAACACACCCTTTTTCAGGGCATAAGGGACCTTTTCTATTTGCAGAGCCTAAAGAAGCCGGTTGCCAAGGTGACAGGAGCAGGAACAGCAGGGAGCTTGCTATGGGGGAGGGGCTTTGCCCCCAAACAGCTGTCAGTGGGAGCAGTCCCAGCTGGGACTGGAGCATTTGCCTGCTCTGTGAGGAAACAGTCCCCAGGAGAACACATTCCCTTCTGCTGTACTCCCCCTACTGTCCCCCCCTTTCCCACCGCAAGTCTCCACTGGTTACTTTCCCTGGGGGCAACCAGCCAGACAGCTCAAAAAATGCTTCAATAACAAACAAAAAAAGTGCTCCCCCCCCACGCATGCGCACACGCTCTGCCCACTCAGTTCATTCACAGTGGGCTGGTTGGGCAGAAGGCCAGGAGTTACCTCTGCCTGGGGAACAGTGGAGCCCAAGGCAGGTGCTGCTCCAGGCTGCTCCCCATCAGGTCATAAGGGTTATTTCAGTCTTTTTTCTTTTCTTTTTTTCTCTTTTTGTTCCAGAGGCCCTGAGAGAATCTGCAGCATCCTAAACCTCCCAATGCCTTCCATTTGGGGTGGGAGGAGTGAGGGGTGGTGGGTGGAGGGGAGAGTGGAACCATAGGGTTTACTGAGATGAAGGGGTGGGAGAAGAAAGGAAGAACAGAAGGGGATGGAGGGAAGCAAGAAAAATGCAAAGCCTACTGATTTGCGTCTCTGGGGAGAGGGTCTTTGTGGTCTGCAGCTCACAGCTGCTCCATAGAAATGTCTGTGGAACCACTGGTCTTTGTACTGCGTGTAGCCACATACTACTAGTCCCAGGACCTCAGCCTGTAACTCACCGGCGTTCACCTTTACCAGGCTCAAGAGAAGAGAGTCCTCCCCTAGACTGTAAACCCCAGAACAATCTTAGAACCGTCAGATTCTTTGAGCTTCGTTTGGGTCAGGAATAAGAAAGGCCCAGGAAGACCCAAATTACTGTAAGAACTGAAGAGAGGCAAATATGGTGATAAAGAATCAGGATCTGACCCAGCCAGACATGCAACTGGTTCCCAGTTCTGCTGTAGGGTTTGTAGGTTGAATGAGAAGGTAGAAGACATGCTAACATGGGGTCTGTGCTCTAGTCCGAGCTGCTAACAACTCACTGTAAGAACCCCAGTCTTTATGCTCCTGAGCCTCAGTTTCTTTTCTCCATAAAAGGATGAGGCTGGACTAATCTCTGGAGAAAGCAATGCCAGAGAGAGAAAGACACCTAGAGCCACAGGGCAGTGAGACCACAGCAGGGAGGTGCCTTCCTCAGCAATGTACTGACCACTGGGAGGCAGAGACTTGCCATTTGTCCTTGAAACCTCAAAAAGGTGAAATAAGGACTTTAACTCAGATTCCTCCCAGTTCACTGTCATTACACACTCGACTTGTGCTTTCTTCTATCTGTCTGGAATACCTTCGCCTATTTGTCTGTTGGGTAAACTATTCAGGCCTTAAGACTCGTGTGCCATTTCCTCGGAGGCGCAGCAGCTCTGACCCATCCTGCCTGGCGCTGAGATGACCATCTGTGCTCACGCTTACGAGTACTTCATACTTCCTCCTATAATAGAATTTATGAAATTGAATGGATTTGCTTATATATCTGGTTCCCTCCTTTTGACCACACACTCTAGGTAGGGAATCATATTTTGACCATCTTGGTTAATCTAGAAATAAGCATGTAGTAGGTTTTCAAAAAAAAAAATAATAGATTGGATGGTCCGGATGAGGACAGAGGGTCAGTGGTTGTCTTAGGGATGTGACCAGGGTGATTCTTCTCGCTTTAATGCAAAGCCATGTGGTCCACCACTATATTTATTCCTGTGCTATAACAGCTTGGGCTTGTTCTTTAGACTGATAAGGGGCTCTAGGGCTCTTGGCAGGTTTTCTCATTACAGATGGCCTGCGAGAGGCAGTGCTGGGAGTTTCAGCAGGCAGGGAAAGGAGTGTGGCCCCAGGAACACTGATTCATCGCCTTCAGAGAGCTTGCCTCACAAATAACCTGCTGGATTTTTTTTTTTTAAACCTGCTAGATTTACCCTCACTAGCAGCCTTTCTTGGCTCCTTGCCCCATGGCTGGCTAGTGCCTCGTGTTCCTATAGCACTCAGAGTCACCTCTATCACAGCGCTCATCACACTGCACTGCATTGCAGTCTTCAGTTTCTCCAGGCTGTGCCCTCCTTGGAGGGCGGGGCCCCAGTCTTATTTATCTTGGCATACCCCAAACTGGCAAGTATTAGTCAACAAATGTCTGTTGAGTGATGAGAAAATAAACTTCTCACTTCCTCATCTCCCTGTGTGGTTCTTACATGCCTCTGGCTAGCCCGTATCCCTTTCGCTGACTCTTGGAGACTTTCAAAGTAGCCCCACTGCCAATGCCCGCTTACTCAAGGTGAAGAGCTATGATTGTATACTCTGAGATTCACCATTGTGCCCATTGTGAAGGAGGACTCATTTATTCCAACTGATGTGGATTTCTTTAAAGCTAGACTAGAAGCATGAAACAGAATCAGGAGCTGATGAACACCGCAAGATTGGAAGAGGGGAGAGAGAGAGATACACACATGGCTAGCATCTTAGCATGTCCATGGGGAAAAAAAAGTTTGAAAGTTTTCCCTGCCCCACAGTCCTCCTGGGTTTTCTGGGATAGGATCCTTCTTCCTGGAGTCCTTACCTGGTGCAATGAGTGGGTGGGTAGCCACAGCGGGCACCATCCGGCTGAGCCCAGCCCGGCCCTCCAAGCTCCCTGGCACACTGCTGTTACCATCTCCTTTCTTGAGTGGCTCCATCACGCTGTCAGTCATGCCAGGCTTGGCACCTGCGGGGGAACCCTGAGCAGTGTTTCTGCCTTGTGATGGGGTAGGCAGAGGCTGGCTACCACCTGGTGTGGGTTTCAGGGCCAAGCTGGGCTGGACAGGCTGAGTGGGGGTAGGGCCCGAGGCTGCTGCAGCTGGTGTCTGTTGTGTTCGGAGGGTCAAGTTCTGTACCTGGAAAAGAGGGATCTATAAGAGTTCAGGGAATGTGGCCAGGAACAATGCCAACACACAACTAAGGTAGGGAAGGGGTTAGGGATGGACCCAGGAATGGCTGAACAGGATAGTGGATTGTAAAAATCAAAGAGAAAGAGAGAGAGATTGAGTTAGGGGCTGAAAGAGAAACCAACAGCAGGTCGAGTTTCTAAAGGGGACAAGAAAGAGTGCTGGTGATTAGATCCATCAGCAGAAGAAACTGAAATCTGAGAAGGGCAGACTGCCTAGGCTGGGGCAGGTTGGGCAGGGAGGCTGGCTCGCTCTCCCTTCTGTTACCTCCCCACCGCCCCCAAACTATCAGGATGGGATGCATACCACTTAGAATTCCCAGATACATAGAGGCACGGGGCTTCCCACACTGGAAAAGGCCAGGGCACATGTGAAAGTTAACTGACCAGCAAAGCCACCAAGCAAAGGATTATCTTGTTCTCAGAATAAGGTTTACAGGGGTTTGGGCCGCTTATTCAACCTGGTCCCTGGTGCCCTCTGCTGGACACACGGAGGCTGTGCCAGACTTGCATCCCACAAATCTCATAATCTTATTACCAAGTGCTCTCCAAGTGGTCCCCATTCTGTGGCCGGGGAGGGGAGCGTGTTCATCTCCCAGGCTGCCCGTAGACGCTTTACAGCCACAGCAGTACCTGTGCGCCCACAGCAGAAGCGAGGGACCCAGGACTCATCTCTGCTCCCTCTTCCATGCCATTTCCCCTGATTCCTAGAGGTGCTAGCGTGTGTAACCAGAGTGGGATTTTCCACTTAAAAAACAACCATAGCAGCAGAAGTCACCCTGGGGCGGCTCTATGGTACCAAGGTAGCAATGACTGCCCATTCATTCCTGGCAGTCATGCTTGCCTCAGCAGGCCACTCTCTGACGCCTGACCTACGTTGAGGGAACAGAGTCGAGAGTGGCTGAGGCCTTCCCAACGGGGAACGAAGCAGCCAGTCTGGGAGCACTGGGCTGTCCTGTCTCCTACCTGCTTTCCTAGAAGATCCCAGCCTTTCCAAAGATTTCAAGCTCCACCAGGGCTCGGGCCCATACCCAGTACCCCTCTAGGGGGGTGCCCACCCCCCCCTGCCCTCCCACAAGCATGGAATCCTCACCTGGGCGGGGGTGGGGGGCCGGGCGGGGGAGCCAGTGCCGAGCTCAGGCTGCACAGTAGCGACGGTGGCCGTGGGCGTGAAGATGAGCTGAGGGGACAAAGGAACAGTGCCGCCTAGGCTCCTAGCTACCTGCACCAGGTTACCTGGCTGGGCCTGGAATCACAGGAAACAAGGCGCCTTTTACCTGCCCCATGTGGGCTCAGCCGCAGGACAGAACAGCTTAGCCAGGGAGCAGATATGGGGAGATGGGGAGGCATTCTGGGGCTGCACCCAAGTCAGGTTTACTGCAGAAGCTTCCACGAGGAGCTCGTCCTAGAGGGGACCTACATTCACAGGACACCCTATAGTCACTCTCTTGCTAGCATCCTGGGGAGCAGGGACCCTGGACTGAGATAGGTGCCCTAGGACAACTGTTAAGGTCTAAGCCATTCCTGAGTCCAGGTTGGGGTCAGAACAGGACTCAACTCCAGAAAGGTCATTTGGTCATTTTTAAAGTCAAATTTAGACTCGTGTGTGTGTGTGTGTGTGTGTGTGTGTGTGTGTGTGTGTGTGTGTAGCCAACAGTGGTAGAGGAAACAGAGCGCCTAGAGCTGTACTCATGTCTGCATCTCCTTCCATGGGGTGCGGGCCACATGACGGTCTCTGCATGACACTTCCACCCCTGCGGGTCCAGCTTGGTGTCACTGCGGACAGGCTGGTGTCTGAGTGCGTGCTTTCCCCAGAACTCTGTGACGTACCTACATACCTACACTAGCGCCTCTGTGTGTGTATGTCCTGCTTTGGGGAGGGAGGCAGGCAGGTTTCGTGACTCCAGTTGGGGCACTTGAGTAGGACAAAAGAATGAGCAAACTGAAGACAAAGGGGGGTTTGGGTGGCATCACAATGTGACTGTCTGGTTCCCTAGAGATGTGGAAGTCTACTCCATACTGTGTGTCTAAGAGGATAGTCCCTGGGAATTGAGCTGCACCTCAAACAATGAACCCAGACTCAAGAAGAAGTGCCGGAGCAAGACCGGAAAAATTCCACGTGTGAAATTCTGGCCACAGGAGCAAAGGCAGGGGTAGGACTCTACTGTCCTTAGGATAGTGTGTCCTGAAGAGCTCCAGGGAGAAATCTTCAGAACGGGAGGTATGAGATTGGACTCAGAGTGATTGGAGCCCAGTGTAGAGCCAGGATTACTGCCTCCTAGGGGCCATGCTGCTATTTTCCCAGGAAATTCTTCTAACTCTTAGGAAACTGTTAGGCTTCCAAGGACCTCTGTACCCCGTAGGGACAGGTATAAAGGAGAGGTTCTAGGTATGCTTGTCCAGGGCTGATGTTGTCCTGGGTACAGGACAAACAAGCCCACCTGATTAACAGTTGATAGGGTGACCCTGATTAGACTGGGGACCCAGCTAGGAGGGCAGTGGAGGCAGCGCATGTCCTGAAGCTGGCTGTCACCTTCACCAGCTGAGCTGGACCGTACCTTTGGCTCTTGAGTACTAGCAAGGACTGTCACAGTGAGGTAAGACCTCACTTTTGTAGAGTCCATGGATGTTTGTGTGCTTGTTTATCTTACGTGGCTAAGTGTACAGACCATTTGGGCACGGGCTCCTGCATTTTCTACTCTAATTTTAGGGAGTAGTTTCTGATAAGAGGACAGTTTTGTTTCACTCTAGGAGGGGAAGGAAAGGAGGCATCATGGGTAACTTTATTTCTGTTTGGAACCCCACCTGTCCTTGAGCCATTGAGCCTAGACCAAGCTCTCCCTCAGCCTTCCAATCCCCCTCCCCCTTTATTCCTCCCTTATCTTTTGCCACCTGTCCCCTAGTACTTCTTCCCCACCCTTCACTAATCCCCAGACTTCTCTAATCTCCCAGCTCCCGACTTCTCTGCCCGTGGCTGGGTACTCACCATCTGTGCCCTCAGGTACATCTGTGCTTGGCTTGCCGTCAAGGCTGGAGAAGACGTGTTGCCCAGGAGCACGGCCTGCTGGGCGATGCCCGAGGCTGTCGCTGAGTTGACACTCTGAGCCCGGTTGATGAGCTGGGCCGCTGCTGGGGAGGCTGCCAGATTTATCTGACGAGACAGACACAAGTAATAGGAACCAAGAGGTTCTGTTAACTTCGTGCTTCGCATCCGTTTCTTTCGCTCCCCTTCTCCTCTCCCTTGGTGGATTCAGCCTTCTTTCGAGCCACCTCTGGTCCTTGGGCCCTGGATCTGCCCCTAGCACTAGAACTACCCCATCTCTGGAGCATTCAATGGGGAGAGAACTGGGCTATGAACAGAGAGCCTTGACATTGGAAAAACGGCAGGGAGTTATTAAAGTAAGAGTTAGGAAGAGGCATGCACTTTTTTTTCTGGCAAGAGTCATAGATTCCAGCCATGAGTCTACATGGCTAAGGGTTCACCATAACTGGTCTGGGAGCCTACAAGCATTCTTAGCAAGGTCCCAGAGCTGTGGGCTCTACCTGCTGCCCCCATCCTACTCACCGAGGATGACTGGGTTGGGGCCTGTGCAGACACACTGCTGCCGGAAGTGCTCCCTTGTCTGTTGGCCACCAGGCTTGCCTAGAAAAGAACAATTCTAATCACTAGAGTCCCAGGTCTCCCCACATCATGCCCCAGGCTCTCACCTTCCTTCCAAGCAAGTACTACAGGGCAGTGGTAAGGGGTCACACCCCCATTCTGCCTCATCTGTGTGACCTCAAGCAAGTGCCTCAGTTTCCTCTTTTACAGAGTAGAGAAAAGCACAGTGTCTACCTTGTAGGATTGCTGAAAGGATTACACAACGCGAAACATTGACGCAGAATCACTCAAACTGTCAGCAATGGTTATCACCAAGGTTTCCAGCTCTCTTCAGCCCTCCGCTCTACCCCATTCTATCACATCCGGCTCGTTGGCTCCCAAGTGGGGCGTTCTACACACACTGTCTGGGGTGTCCAGCCTGCCCCCTCCCCTTGGCCAGCTTCTTCTCGTCTTTCAAGCGTGAGCATCAATGTTACTCCAGCAGAGAGGCCTTCCATGGCCACCCAATCTAACATCATCCTCATTACTTAGTCACAGCAGTCTGCTCTTCTCCTTCACAGAGCTTATCACAACGGAGCTATTCAGATATTTACTGGCTGTCTCCCCACTATAAGCTCCAAGAATATAGGGTCCACAGTATACTCAGTGCCTGACGTGAACTTTGGCATACAGTAGGTGCATAAGATATTCTGTCTAATGAATGAGTGAGTGAATGAATGAGGAGTTTTTCCTCAGTCACTAAGAGCAGACAGGCAAGCTGAATAGGCAATGGCCCTCTCTTGTGGACACCTCCTGACCCTGCGGTGCGGTGACATGGTGAAGAAGGCCCCTCCCACTCCTCCTTTGGCCTGGGAAGGCTGAGAGCTCCAGCTGTTCCACTCAGGAGCTGTGTGGCCTTGGGCAAGGCACTTAACCTCCCAGAGCCTCTTTCCATATTTGTCAAGGACGCCAATGACCATCGAACCTACTCATGGGGTTCCGTGAGGATCCAGTGAGAGAATGCATGGGGCGCACTTGTGCAGTGCCTGCTGCTTCTCCTCTCACTTCTGCAACTGCTAGGATTCTGGGTGGCGTCAGCGGCACCCCTCTAATCCTTACCTGCTGCACAGCCGCCAGGCTCTGGAGCTGGGCGCTGCTGAGGTGCTGCTGCTGGAGGGCGGCCGTCTGCAGCATGAGGTGCTGCTGCTGTGCTGCGTACATCTGCTGCAGGTACTGAGCTGCGGTGCTGGGCTGACGGTGCAGGGCCTGCTGGATCACCTGAGGGGGGCGGGGAGAGGGGAAGAGCCAGTGCTATGGACGGCCCTACAACCCACCCACTGCAGACCCACCGCTCCTGCAACAATGCCTGGTCAAGCCCGTCTCTTCCCACCTGCTCAGAGAAGGACACCAGCTCTGTGACCAGCACTGCAACCAATCGCCCACTCTCAGGGAAGTGGGAAGACAACTGTTTGCAAAGCTGTACACGTTTATGCCTTGTCTGTCTTGCACCTGTGCAGCACACATGCTCCATGATCCTCCCCAGGACCGTCTGCCCCTGTGTGGGCTTCCCTCCATGGGGAAGTCGAGGCAGCCCACCACTGCTCTGACCCACTCTCAGGGCGGTGGGGAGGCTCAGGGAGACACAAGTCCTTTAAGCCTCCAGTGACCTGTGTCCCAGACAGTGACATTCCCCTTCCCACCATTCTTCAGCCTGAGATTAGGGTGATTGGAACACAGGGAAGATGATGACGTCAGGGAACCAAAGCTCAACAGGGCAGAGAGAGGAGGAGAGGAAAGACAGACAACTCAGAGCGGGGCCCGTCCCAGCTTGAGCTGCACACCAGCCCAACCAAAACTCCCCCAAGGGCAACACGGTGCTGGCCGGAGCCTCAGAGCAGGCTTGGGCTGCGTCCCAGGGTCAGCCCCTAGCTGCCTGGAAAAGTCCTATGAGTCCCTTCAAAGAAGGCCCCCTTGGCCTTGCAGAGCAGGCCAATGCCACAGGGATGATGCATTTCTCTCTTATTCTTTCCCTCCCTCTCTCCATTGCTCCCTCTTTTGAGCCACCATCTCCCACCTCCCTGGCGTTATTGCCATTCCCTCTTTCCTGATGGGACTGGCTGAGCCACAGTCTCTAGGAAACAACAAAAGGCTCTTTGATCCACTCCCACTCTTTGCTCCCAACCCCTCAAAGCCTCTCCCCAACCCTCAGGAACAAGGAAAAGCAATGCCTTTCCCCTCAGCCCTGAGATCCTCTGTCTCCTTCTCATAAGCCTCAGAGACATTTCTCCCTCTCCTCACCGGGTTGTCCTCTTGCCATCTCTTTCCAATGGGATGCCCTACATGAGCCCTGGCCAGGCTTTGACCTACTCCCTGCCCTTATCTCTGCTGAATCCCAGCCCTGGATCCGGCCCCACGCAAGCGAGCCTCCAGTCTGGATCTCTCTGGCTTAGCATGCTTTCTAGGGCTGGTAGCTCCAGGACAAAACAACCACTGGGCTCGGATTTGGGGTTCTGTGAAAACAGGCTGATACACAGATTCTGCATGGGCCCTGGGGTCTCCCCAGATACCTGCACCCCATCCCAATGCTTTCACATGCTTGCTTCAGTGTATTCTCCCCTCTGAGGGGCCCGGTTTACGTGAACTCAGTTCTTTTTATTCCTGTTCTCCCCAGAATCCTTTCTTCTTATTCCCTTTACCTTGGCTTCTCTATTTTTCTTAGACTCCTGAAAGTACCCCGCCCCCAGCACCCTCACAGCAGTAGTAGGGATACTGTAACTCCTCCTCACTAGAGGATGTCACTGAAGAATTCGCTTTGGTGCAGAACACAATGCAGATGGCAATTCATGGTCACGACTGCATTTTGGATCAGTGTGTAATCACCTGGAAGGCCTCAGGTGCAAACCGCTGCTTTAGGGAAGAAGGTAAAAAGTTGCAAAGACAAAGAATTGTTTTGGCTTTCTATTTTGGTCGAAGTCTGTCTTTAAGAAACTTTGTTACAGGACAATGGTCATTTAGATAGTTGGGCTAGGTTGTGGCTGAGCAGCACCCAGTCTTTTTTTTCCTGTTTGTTATTTTTACTTGTCTTCTCTATACACTTCCAGCCACTTATGTTCCCAAAACAGCACCCTGGGATCTGAATCACCAGGTAAGGAAGGAATTTTTCTGATCTGCTAAGTATTCTCACTCTCCCCAAACTTCCTTGAATGGACCCATCTAACATCACTTCTCCTATAACTACGCACAAATATATATCCACTAACACTCTCCCTTATGCCCATTCTAGATTCAGTTCCCTGGTTATTCCATCACACCACCCTCCTGGCTAGCCCTATAGAGATGATCAAGGAATATGACCCCTAGCTCAGCTGGAATCTTACCTGCACGGTCTGCCGGTCAGGAATGCCACTGTACACAGAAATCTGGGGCCCAGTGGGGCGGCCACTTCCACCACTGCTGCTACTGACCCCGTTGGTACTGCTGGTGACACTGGCACTGCTGGATGTATGGGGGACTGGCAGCTCATTCTCCATGGCCTACAGGATGGCACCGTCAGGATACTCAGATGGTAGAAGAACAGGCGGATGCTGGGAGGAGGCAGAAAAGAAATGTTAAACACTTACTTACTAGAGAAGGCACACACATGCATGAGTTTTCCATCAGCCTCTGGGAGGACTGCTGAACTGAGACCCTACCTGTCATCAGAGGACAGGGCCAGGCATGGTCGCTAGGCAAGATTTGGAATCAGGTCTCCCTGATTCTAAAGTCTATGACCTGTGCGTTCTGCTAGAGGAGGTAAAACCAGCAAAGGAGGCAGGTTTCCTATAATGGTCTTACTGGCAGTGGTTTCAGAATCACCTTTCAACCCATCCACCTCTTCATCTTTGGGATGGAGGCCATGAACATCAGAAAACCAATCATCCGTATTTATACACCCGGTTAGTGAAAGAAAGGGGATGGAAAATCCAGAGAACAGCATGAGAGAACAAGGCAAATAAGGAGGCCATAAAATCAACTGAAGTGTTTATTTCGTTTTGTTTTGTTTTCTGGAAGAGCTTTGAATATGTTTGGAGTCTCTGCTGGCTTTATGATGTACTGTGTGCTAGCTGATCTCATGCTGGGCAGGGTGAGCCCTTTGGTTACAATCGCAGGTTTTGGAGTCAGAAAGACTTGGGTTTGTGTCCTGGCTCTGCCACTTACTAGCTGGGAAACCTTGGCAAGTCACGCTTCTCTAAGCCTGTGTCAGGTATAAGACTACATGGACCGTTGACCTCTCAGAGGCAGTTTCTGAGTCTTAGTTTTCTAATCTACAAAATTGGGTAATAATACCACCTATTTGGGGTGGTGGTGGTGACGAATGCATGGGAGGATTACTCTTTAGCCTCATTTCACTTTTCTGGCTTTATATTTTATGACGTGAGCCCACTGCCCTGAGCCGGTGGATCTGTTTTATTTCTTCCAAATACCACATGTTTATGATTATCCTGTTCTTTAATTTTGAAGACCAACTTATCTATTTTTAATTTGGTTGCTGCCATATCTAAGAAACTACTGCCCAATCCAATGTTATGAAGATTTACACCTTGATGTTCTTCAAAGAGTTTTATAGTTTTCGTTCTTACATTTAGGTCTTTGCTCCATTTTTTTTTTTAAAGATTTTTATTGGGGAATTGGGGGAAGGGGAACAGACAAGTTGCTGTCGTTTTGTTCTTCAGTCTAGTTGTGGAGGACGTTGCTTCA
>NW_017731360.1:5548644-5570336 GCF_001890085.2 Hipposideros armiger | reverse complement strand
TTGTTCAGCATCTTAGCTGTGGAGGGCAGTGTCACTGGCCCTCATATGTGGGATCCGAACCGGGGTCCTCTGGCGTCCCAAGCCAGTTCTTAACCATCGCACCACTCGGCCGGCCCTTTGATCCATTTTGAGTTAATTATTGTATGTGGTGTGAGGTATGGGTACAACTTCATTATTTCTTTTTAATTTTTTTATTGTGGTAAAAAGAAAAAAAAATAAAACATATAGTCACAATGATGTGAAACCATTACCACTCTATTTACAGAAAATTTCTCCACCCCATTCAGCAGTAATGCCCCATTCTCCCCTTCCCCCATGTCCAGCACCTGGTAACTTCTCATCTACTGTCTGTCTCTATGAATTTGTGTATTCTTATCTCATATAAGTGGAATCATATAATATTTGTCCTTTTGTGTCTGGCTTATTTCATTTGACATGTTTTTAAGGTTCACCCATGTTGTAGCATAT
The DNA here is from genome assembly GCF_001890085.2 of Hipposideros armiger. Taxonomy (NCBI): domain Eukaryota; kingdom Metazoa; phylum Chordata; class Mammalia; order Chiroptera; family Hipposideridae; genus Hipposideros; species Hipposideros armiger. The sequence goes on along the minus strand of NW_017731360.1, from coordinate 5,569,868 downwards.
AACAGAATTTCATTTCTTTTTATGGCTGAATAATGTTCTGTTGTATGTATAGACCACATTTTGTTATCAGTTCATCTGTTGACGCGCACTTGTGTTGTTTCCACATTTTGATCATTGTGAATAATGCTGCTATGAACATTGGTGTACAAGTATGTGTTTGAATCCCCACTTCCAATTCTTTGGGGTATATACTGTATTTCCCCACATATAAGACGGTGGCACCCTTTTTCGAAAAATTTGGGGTCTAAAAACTGAGTGCATCTTATACAGTGGTGGTAGATCGCTGTCAAGTCATTTAAGAAGTGTGGCATTTCAAATGCTATAGATGGAACAGAGGACGAGGCAACATATGAAGACAGTGATTCGTCATCAGACACAGATGAGGACAAGCTAATGGTTGAGAGTTTTGACAGTGATGAGTTGTATGAATTTTATGATGAATAAAACTTGAGTTCAATAACTTTATGTAATACATTTCTTTTCAAATTTTGGGCCCCCAAATTAAGGTGCGTCTTATACATGGGAGCATCTTCTACATGGGGGAATACGGTACCTAGGAGTGAAATTGCTGGATCATATGGTAATTCTATGCTTAGCTTTTTGAAGAACCACCACACCCCAACTTGATTCTTTTGCATGTGGATGTTCTTGTTGTCTTCTGCACCATCTGTTGAATTACCTCTGTTCTTGGGCCCACACAATTCCCCCACTAAGCTTCTCAGCATGACATAGGACCCCTTCCTCCATCCTATGAACTGACGCTGCCTGCCTCCCCAGCCTCATTTTCTACCACGTTTGCACACAACACTTTCACTAGGCTCGTTATTACAAACAACTTGAAGTTTTAGACAGCTTTCGATTTCCTACCTGTGGTTTTGCTCATGCTGTTCCCTTCCCTTGAAATGCCTGCCTTCCATTTTTCATTTAACCAGCTCCCTAGATCTTCAGAACAAATCGAGTCTCTTCCGTGAAACATTCTAACACTTCTCTTGCTTCCTTCAAACTAGGTTGTAATGTCTTCCTTCAAGTCATCCAGTTGGATGGCTTCTCCCACGACACTTTGTGCTTACCGCTCTCCTAGCACTTGTAAAATAGTTTTACAAGACAATGATTTCTTTATGTGTCTGTCTTCCCCATTGGGCTCTGAACTCCTGGAGAACAGGGATCACATCACATTTCCCCGTATACCTGGTGTTTCATTCCATAAATGCTTGTTGAACAGAATTGCCTGAAATACACCACATTCCGTCCTACGTCTCATCTGATAGCTCAGTTTAATTTTTACCTCATTTGCAGAATTCTCCCCAATTACCCCAATTTTGTCAATGAAGAACTTATCATAGTAACTTATCTAAGGTCATCACAGAACTAGGATTCAAAACCAGGTCTGACTCCAAAGCCAGAGCTCTGCCCAAACTATATCCTCTGAGACTTCACCTATATTCTCACCTTGAGCTATTATTTTTAATGACACTGGGCAAAGTCCATATCAGATCATACTAGATTTTCAGAGGTAGAAAGGAACTAAGATCACAGAATTTATTCCCCTAATTATTAATTCATGTCTATTACATATTTTATACTTACAAAATAACCTCTCTCTATTTGATGCATGCATAAAGGACAATATGCATGTGTACCCACCAATTGGTTTAAGAAATCAAACATTGCCATAATCTCCCTTGTTTTTCCTGTGTAAAAACAGAGGCCCAGTTTTTGGGGAAGTGACTCACTCAAGGAGATAGGGCTCCTTCGACTCTCCTCCAGTAGCATGAACACAAAGGCACTCTCAGAAAACCTACTGGTGATTTATTCAACCAGAGGGTTAGAGTTTGTCCTGCGGAGAAATCTGAAGCGAGGGTCCTGCCATATGTCACTTTCTCATTGGTCTCCCAGTGGAAGCGAACTTGAGTTAGAAAGAAACAGAATTAATTAGGAAGCACGGGCCCATATAGTTTTCCAACTTTTTCGACTACAGTTCACTTTGAACTCAAGCTTTTAGGGCCTTCCCACTCCCGCCTTCCTTCTGCCTCAGAGCTCTGGTCTGTGGGGACCGGAGGAGGCTCTGAAGTCTCAGTGGGGCTACTGAGGTATCTGTGGTCTCCCGTTATGCCCCAACCCTGGGGCCCCACATTATAAAATCTGAACCCTTAAACTTTCATGGTATCTAGGCTTTCAGCATTTTACACACCCCTACTCAATTTCCTTTTAAATCCCACTCTTATTGTGTGCTTCTCCTCTTCTAACTAGTTCCTCATTTCTTCCCCAAGGCCACCCATCCCTGTGGACTCCCACTATGAACCACAGCCAAATCTGATTAACGGCTAACATCCAGGACTGGAAGTCTGTTTTGCTCTCGGTTCCAACTCACTGTGTGGTTTTGTGTGAGCTCAGGCTCTAAAGGCTGTGATTCTTACTTGAGTCAATTTTCCCCTCCCAACCACAAGGGACCACTTTGAATGACGTGCTGACTGTAACCGGCTTGGATGGTGATCCTATTACAGGTCTCTGCTGCCCACAGGGCCTGAGACCAGCAGCTGGAGAAACGCTGATGGTTCTGGCCTCCCAGGAGCCACCAAGTCTAGGGAACACTAGGCCTTTGTCCCAGGGTCAGGGAAATCCATTTGCTGCGGATTACAGCTGTGACAGAGGTTCCAGGGAAGTAGGGGGGAAAGATACTGAAAACAGAGCTCTCCAAATGGAGCTGAAAACCCTGGAGTAAAGTGGGGTGGGCTTTTTCCTAATGCAATCAGAGACTGACAGGAAATGAGAGGTCTGGTCTGCCCCCGAAGGCTGCTGGTATCATCATTCCTGTAGTGGCTTGTGTATGGAGACTGGAAAGGCAGGGTGATGGGGTTCCTGCAATGGCTCTGCCTCGCCTCTTTGGTTGCTTCTCTGTCCGAGGTATAAGTCAATGATAGCAGAGCAGTGTTCAGGCTCTCTAGACTTAGGGGCCGGAGGGGAGACCTCCTTTACCTCCAGTTGCTGCACGGACATAAGGATCCTAATTTGCACCCATCTAATTATGCCTCTGGCAGCTGTCTGGGGCTACCGATACGTTGGAGGCAGTCCAAATGGATTCAGCTCGAACCTCCTCCAAAAGTTCCCTCTCTCCCCAATCCTCTCCATGGCGCCTCCTTTCTAGAAACCGAAGTAAATACACAAGGGCTAACAGAGATAGAGATGAAGGATGAGAAGTTAAAACTGATCACGCTGTCCTAGTCATCAAGATAGAATGATTTCACTGGGAAACAGAACCCCATATATTTAAATGGCTAAACTTTTTCGGAAACCTCATTGTTTTCTTCGTAATTCAGAGAAGGCAGACTGTATCAAGCATTTCTCTAACAAGCTGGTGCTGGTTGGTTGAAGAGTGTGAAGAGGGAAAAGGAAGATTTGATCGCTTTTGGAAGGAACATACAGTTAAAGCCACGTGATGCCAATGCTGAGTGTTTAGGGGCTGAGACTCAGACAGCGTTAGTCTCATTACTCTAAGACAGGGCAACTACCTTCTATGGCAGGGTTGGCACTTTCTCTGTAAAGGGCCAGACAGCAAATATTTTAGGCTTTTCAGGCATATGGTCTCTGCCATGGCTACTCAACTCTGCTGTGCAAACGCAGCCATGGACAAGTTGTAAGTGGAGGGTGGCTGTGTTCCAATAAAAAATTACTTACAAAAAAAGGGTGTGGGCTGGATTTGGCGACAGGCTGCAGTTTACGGGACCCCTGTCCCGTGGAAACCCATTTTTATCTATCAGCCACGTGGCCGACAGTGTACCTATAGCATATTGGTTAATAGCATGGGCTTTCGCATTAGAAAGACCTGGGTTCAAATTTTAACCACATAGTTAGTAGCCGTGTATCTTTGAGCAAATGATGTCATCTTTTGGGCCTCGATTTCTTCAGCAGTAAAACGAGATCACATTTCCCTCACGGGGTGGTTCTATGGATGAAATGAGATGTTGGTGAAGCACCGAGATAACACTTAGCAAATAGTAAGCACGTGATAAATGGCAAGGGTGTGAGTCTGACTCGGGGTTTGGAAAATGACTCCTTTCACCACAGTAAGTGGTGAGAATCCCATACCTTATTTTTCATCACTGATCACAGGTCACAGTCACACTTAATAATCTCTTTATAAAGAACCATGGTCCGTTTTTACCTGTCTAAAATTTGGTCTTTTTTTTTTTTTTTTAAAGGACAGCTCTTCCCGACGGCCCTTTAGGAATATAACATTTAGAGAGTCAGTCTCCACACAGTAGTTAAGAACGTTCGCTGTCGAGCCAGGCAGACTGGGCTCCAACTTCAGCTTTCTAGTTGTGTGACTCCCAGCAAGTTACACAATCTCTAGGCTTCAGTCTTCTCAACTGTAGAACTGGGACGATAATCCCATCGTTAGGGTGGTTGTGTTAGATGGGTTAATACATGCAAAGCAGTTAGGACCGTGCCTTGCACTTGGTAAACAATAAATATTAGCTGCTGTTATTACTGTTATTGTCATCATCATTATTATTGGTATTATTCAAGATTCTTTAGAAAGAACTTCTATTTCAGGGCTTAAAGAGGAATGCTATTTTACTGGTTTCCCAAAAGACAAATACATACACAAACTTGGAGCCAATTATTATGTTAAGCTGGGGCCTAACTTTAAGACATTCATTGCTTTCATTTCCCATCACACATTATATCCATGTTCTTTTTTCTTCCACTTCAAATACTGCCTATTATGGACTGAATTATGCCCCCCTCAAAAAGATATGTCAAAGTCCTAACCCCCAATATGTCAGAACGTGACCTCATTTGGAAATAGGGTCATTGCAGATGTAATTAGTTAAGATGAGGTCATTCATATTGGAGTAGGGTAGACCCTAATCCAATATGACTGGTATTCTTATAAAAGAATGTCATGTGAACAGACAGACATACACAGGAAGATGGGGGAAGGGACTGGAATTATGTTTCCACAAGCCAAGGAGCACCTGGGGTCCCCCAGACCCCAGAAAGAGGCAGGGAAGGATTTCTGAGGCAGCACGGCCCTGCCGACACCTTGGTTTTGGACTTCTGGTCTCCAGAACTGTGAGATAATACATTTCTGTTGTTTTAAGCCATCCAGTGTGTGGCACAGACTGGAAGGAGAGTAGTTTGGGGTAGGATAGTAGAAGAATTAATTTCCAGAGAAAAAGATACCTTTATTCCCATCAATAACCTCCAAGTTAGAAAAATCTTTTTTTGGGTATCTGGTGACAGAGTCAATTCTTCATACTATGGTTTCAGTCAATTCTTCCTTGTTTATTTTTAGTAGAGCTATGCATTCCTGGGATTTGTACATAGAAATCTCAGTAGTCACGGCTATAAAAAAAGATCTCTATAAAAATCTCTCCAAAGGTACAAACTTCCAGTTATAAGATAAATAAGTCATGGGGATATAATGTAGAACATGGTGACTACAGTTAACAAGACCTTATTGCATACTAAAAGTTGCTAAGAGAATCGATCTAAAAATTTCTCACCATCAGAATAAAAAATTCTGTAACTATGTGTGGTGATGGATGTTAACTAGACTTATCGTGGTGACCATTTTGCAATATAAAATAACCAATCATTATGTTGTATACCTGAAACGAACATAATGTTGTATATTAATTATACCTCAAAAAATTCTCTCCATACTGTCTCTCCACAAAGCCTGCCTACATGCGCGCGTACACACACACACACACACTACCATTTTTAGAGCTTATCATTTGCTGCCACTTCATGTCAGCCTTGAACTGGTCTGATACTGAGTTAGACCCAGTAGGCTAGTCGCTCTGCCACTGCTACTTCCTGACAAGCACAGATGAGCCAGGAGAGGGTATCACAGGAAACAGCGAGGCTTTCAGAATCATTGTTCAAGGGCATGGAAATGTATCTATACATTCTTCACCAGCCTTCCTTTCTCTTCTTGTTCTCCTCAGAACCGGGATCCACTCACACCCACCAGGGGCCCTGTAGGTGTCACTTAACTCTTTGCAGCACATGGGCTTCAGGAGTTGGCTTACTTGATGAACACTAGCCGAGAGTGCCCTGGAGAAGCAGGGGCGATACTGGGTGCCCTGTTTTCCTGCTACTACCTGAGCGTGTTCCCAGATGGCAGCTTTCTTCTCTTAGGGTCTCCCTTTCCATCCCCTATGAGGAGGTAAGGGAATGGGGCTTTGCAGACTTAGGTAGGTTATAAAGTCACAGGTTGCCTGGGGTAGAAGTCTCCCTGCATGAGGACTTCCGTTCAGTATGCAAGTCATCTTTTATCCATTAGGGGGCCCAGTGCAGGCAAATGATAATTCTCGTCATTTATGGGGTGCTTGCTCAGGACCAAGGGCTTCCTATACACAATCTCATTTGCTCCTTACAGCAACCCTGTGTTACAAGGGTTATTTCCTCATTTTTTCCCCACGAGAGAACTGAGGTTCAAAGAGGTCCAATAACTTATCAGAGGCCAAGGAGCTATGGCAAGTGTAGGATGTGAAACGAGGGTTGCAATTCATGCACAAGAGGCAGAATTACTAGTTCTCTCTCCAGTCTAGGTCTATCTTGGGCTGTCAGTTCTTACGAAGGTACCTTACCTTGGCCCCTGGTGCCTTCTGTCTAATAGACTATTTCACAAGGGTGATCTCAAGCAGGGGGTCAGTCCATGGTAAACCTGTCAGCTATAGCTCTCCTGGGGCCTGCTTTGTAGAACAGAAATCACACTTGGAGTCATCATTGGGGCACGTCTAATATTTGCAGGCCTTTCCTGTTTATTAGTATTTTCAGATATCTTATCTATACATCAGGCCGGTTCTGTTATCAGGGTTTACAAAATCATGTTAAACTATTTAATTGAAAAGTAATACAAAACAAAAGCAACTGCCCCAGAGCCCTTTGGCGAGCAGAGATGAAGGACGCCTGCCTTTCCTGACTGCCTACTATGAGCTGGACACAGGCTCACGGGGGCAGTGGGATTTAGAAGAGGAGGAGTTTGTATACAGAGAAATTTGGATTCCTGCCTCGGCCCAGTTGGGAGGTCTTAGGCAGGTCACCAAGCCTCTGCAGACCTCAGTTTCCTCATCTGGAAATGGCACGGATTTTTAATGACACGGATGCTAATGACACGGATTTTTAAAGGGTTATTGGAAAAAGTAAATAAGAAAAACGCAAGCAAAACAGCCAGCAGTGTGCAGCATAGAATAGGCATTTAATAATCACCAACCTCCCTTGCCTGCACGATTCTGGAGTAGTAACTACTGATGGGGAAACAGGTTGTGACCATAACTTGTCCAAGATCATAAAGCTATTAAATGGCATAAACCAGAACAGTTGAAATCTAGAACTCAGGCCCCCACTGCAATATGAGAGTACCTTGAATGTGGGGAAGGGGGGACTCAAAATTCTGGGCTTTTAATCCTTTATGATTATTGAACATACTCTTAGTCCAGGCTTGATTATAAGCTTTTCAGTCCAAAAAGCCCCATTCTCAAATCTTAGAATTTTCTTCCTAAGGAAAAAAAAAGAAAGAAAAGACCCTTCCCCCCGACCAGCAGGTATAATTGGAAGAAGTGATAACCAGAGTAGGCTTAACCATGGTGTGTGTGTGTGTGTGTGTGTGTGTAGGTGTAGGTGTGAGGGGGCTGTTCATGCAGGTGCGCTCAGGTACATACGTGTGTGGGGAAGGGAGGGGGGAAAGCAAGCGCCTAGAAGCTACTCAGCGACTGCTTCTGCTAGGTTAAATTCCCCCATTCAGCTCCAAGCTCTGCGCAGTAAAAGTGCATTAGAAACCCAGAAAGTAAGTGATCATTCTTGTTGGAGCTATATTTCAGTTCTCAAAGTGTTTGGATTAATATTAAGGCTATATTACATTGTGAACAGATGTACAACTTGAGATTTTAGCTTCCTTTCTCCATTTCCTCCTCCCACCTTCTTTGGGGCAGTTCCCTCCTTGGGTCCTCAGTGCTTTGGCCCAACCCACCATTTAGAGGACTCAGCCATTCCTAAGAGGCTTTCTCTTGCTTTGCTTCTGCCCTAGCAACTTGTCCTGGCAGCTGTTTCAGAGCTTTAGAATCACAGAGCAATTCCAGAGTCCCCTAGGCCCAGCTCAGGGGCCTTCTTTCCTTCATTTGTCCCAAATAATGGCCTCTAATTGCTATTAACATTCCTCTCTAGCAGAAGCATACTGTAGGCCTGTAGTCAGCCCATGATCTGCTGTAACCACCAGGCTTCTGCTTCCGGTGGTATTTGCAATGTTATGTTCTATCCCATTTTATATCCGTACATTTGCTTTTCTTCTCTTCGCATGCCTGTTGGCTTTTAGCTTCTTGTATTTCTAACCCATTCTGTTACTGTTTGCAGGGGAAAACTATCTAGACAGGGCAGATCCCCTTTAATTTTCCACCCTTTCCAGTGGAACTTGACCCTATTCTTTTCTCACGTTATAAAACTTAGGTCGCTAATTTTGATAGCTAGAATAGGCAGAAGTAGGACAACAGAGTGGAAGTTGGAAGGAGACAGATTTCAACTCAACAGAAAACGGTACTTACTAACAATAGGAGTTGTTAAAAAGTGGAGTGGGCTGCTTTGTGAAGTGAGTTTCCCGGCTGTGGAAGCGTTTGAGCAGAGGCTGAGCAGCCACATGGCAGGTGTGACTCATGCAGTGTACCCTCCTGGGTCTCCTTAACACTAGTAGTATATCGTTCAATGAAAATCTTCTACTGGATGTCAGAATTCCAGCTGAAATTTTAAGCTTTTTGCTTATTTTTAAACTAGTATGTTGAAACGTTCTAAATGCTAATCTTGTTTTTCAAGCTATAGCACAGCTCCTAATGTCTTCAGCATTCCAGTTACTGAGGAGAAGAGTAAATTCCATTAGTATGAACTTCCCAATTCTTATCATCTACTCAAAGTAGGAGGCAACTATTATTATTCCCTGAATGGAGCAGCTACAAAGTGGCTATGAAAAAAAGTTGATCTCTTTTGGACTCCCAGAACGCTGGTTAACCACCCAACTAGTTCACCCAGCCACCATCCATCCATCCATCCTTTACATATTTATTGAACAATATTATGTGCTTTGTACTAAATGGAACACAGACATGATTCAGATATTAACCCTGTTCTTACAGAGTTAACAGTTTAAGAGGAGGAAAAAGAAAAGTACATAAATATATCAGGAGTCAATAAATGTTTTCTGTAAAGGGACAGAGAGTAGATCGTTCAGGCTTTGTGGTGTCTGTTGCATATTCTTATTTGATCCTCGCCCTCCCCAACCATTTAAAAATGTAAAACCCATTCTTAGTTCCAGGACTCTACGTAAACAGGTTGTGGGCTGGATTTGGCCCATCGCCCCTAGTTCGCTGACCCCTGAAAATGCAATAAGGTATACAGTGATAACCTTCGGTTGAATCAGCTAGAAGTTCCATTTGGGGTTGATTTTTAAAGATGGGATTGATTGGGACTTTGGAAATGGGGAAGGGGTATTCTAGGTAGAAGGGGGACAATTACACATGGTCCTCCATTTTCTATTCTTAGAGCAGAGTTTTTCAGAGAGTGGTCAGTATCACCTGGAATCTTACCAGAAACACAATTTTTCAGGTCCACAGTGGTTCCCAGATGTTAGCATACACAAGAAGCACCTGGAGGGTTTAGCAAAATGCATTGCTGGGCTCCAGCCCCAGATTTCTCATGCTGCTGGTCCAGGGACCACACTCTGAGAACCATGGTCTCAGAGAATATCTGTTGTGTCTGTACACAGGGCATGGATGCTTTGCAGGGCACCAGGTCCATTGCATTTAGTGCATGTACTCAGATAGGGGCTTCGAGCCACTGTAAGTTGGTGATGACTTTTTTCCCAGGGCAGGAGCTCTGTGTCTTGTTAGGCTCACCTGCTGGAGGCAGAGAGTCATTGTGGGGGGCTGTGCGTTTGAGAGGGTATTACCTTCTGATCTTGGTTATCGGCACACATTCTGTCTTGCTCCTGATATACCTCCAGACACATTCATTTATTCATCCTCGCTTGGAGTCATTCTAATCTATTAATATGCCTTGATCTTGGTGTGTATTTTTGCCACTGCTACAAAATGGTCCCCTCTGCATTATGCCGGAGACCACTTCCTTTGATCAAGAAAAAAGGGAAAAAAAGACAGCGTTTCTATTTTAGCATGTAAATTGAATGACTTCTAAAAACTCTGAGCTAGAGCTCAGAGAGGCTGAGCGGAGGAGGGGGTAGAAGGGAGAGAGTACACAGAGGAATCTCAGAGGAGGCTACAGGCGACCAGACACAGGAGGAGTCATTAATCTGGCAGACAATGAATGGCAAAAGGCAATTAGCTTGCCTGGGGTTGTAGCAAGCCAATGAAGTATGCAGTATGGTAACTGAGGGTCTAGTGTAAGGGCAGAGTCATTGCTAGGGAACTCCAAAGGAGGATGCCATAGGGAGGTTAGAGGTGGGAAAGCCGTCTGGGGCTAGCAGGAAGGGAAAGTGCTCATAATCTCCGTGGACATTCATTATCCAGTGGAAGTGTCCAGGTGTAGCTGTACACTTGTTGGGGCTCCACCTGCTGTTACGCACTATGTACAATCTTCAAAATAAACTAGGTGCTTTTAGTGTGTATGCACGCGCACGAGCACGAGCACACACACACACACACACACACACACGCGCGCGCGCGCACGCACCCATGCTCTCTTCATATTACTCTTCGTCCACCTGCCAAGTCTAACCAGGCAGAAACACAGGCTGAGGACTGCTTGGCTGAAGAACAGCAGGACCACATGCCTAAACATGGGCAGAGTTTTAACAGGCACAATTCTAAACTTCAGTTTATGGGTCTCCCACATTGTAAAGCTCGCTTGTTTCCGCTCTCATTCACACCCCTCATTCACATGCACATTCTCATGTTCTGTTCCTCTCAGGCACTCCACAGCCAGGCTAATGGATTCTTATCTGCCTGTACATGTTCTCCAGACACACTCATTGATTCCCCCTCATTTGGAGTCATTCTTAGATATTAAGCACTACCTCCTGCTTCTAAAAATCATTTCCAATGTCAATGTTGCTTCTACAGCGTCTGTTCCTGCTATCTGCAGGAACTGCTAGCTTTGTCATTCTTATGAAAAAGGAAAATGTACCGATATTGGCTTGACTGAGGAAAGAGCCCAACCCAAAGCAGATTGTCCTACCGTGGGGTGCAGGTTTGTGGCTGTGGTGTCCCCGCCTTCAAGACCATCCCATTTATCTCTCTTTGTTCCACTCCCTCTCTCTTCCTGCACAACGCTGCAATCATCACACACATACTCCGGGTTGGAAAAAAAAAAGGACAGTCTAATTTCCTGATGATTATGTTGTTACCTAGCAACAGCCAATCAGGGGCTGGGCTTTTTGCCTGCAGTATTTCATGCAAATAGTTTGGAGAAATTACAGGGTAACCCAGGCTGCTTAGTCTGTTTTCTCAGGGGACACATTACAGAATAAAACCAACCCAGAAGGGGACTATTGAAGCCAGGCACGTGGCTCAGATGGCAGCAGGCCGTGTGATCTCTTTCCCTCACCTGCTGTGCCCTACACCCCCCTAACAAAAGCATATGGGTTCCACAGACAGACACTTAGGGAGACCAAAAAGTTGAAAAGAGGCTCATTAGCACCCATTCTTTACCCTGGATCTCTGTACTGGTAACTGGAGCCCAGAGCAACCTCCGATACTCTGGAAACCCTGCCTTCTGGGGAAGCAAAGAATGCTGCATTCTCAGCAGTTGTCTGTGGAGGACATGAAGGAGAGCCCTCCACGACCCCTGTCTTGGGAAAGAAGCTAAAACCTGGCACTTCCAGCCTGACTGAAAAGCCTCCTCTATGCCCACCCTGGCCTATCTCACATGGGGAAACCCATTGCTTACAACTGCATTCTTCCTGGTGCTAACTGGCAAATCCTCATTCAAATGGTTGAACAATGAGAGAGGCCACATCACTCAAAAGACCCTTAAAGCGAAGTTGTTGTTTTCCCAAGTACTGAACATTTGATGTAAAACACTGTCAGGAGCCACATATACCAACTTTCTGCAAGGCCCAGGGGCCTGCCCACTCAGACCTGGGCTGGTACCATAAGAGGTGGACTCAAACGACATAGAGTGTCCAGATCTGTCTCCTCTGGGGGAGTGAGGTAGGCTTCAGATGGTAGGGACTAGATATCAGCAGCTTATTTTGTTGTTTGTTGTTGACTCAATACTTAGTAATCAGCATGAAGGCAAGAAAATACTGTGAACTCAGCTGCTGGATAGCTCCTCACTGTTCTCTTAGTACTGACTCTAGTCTTACAAAGGTGTGTTGCTGGTTATACAGGGACAGGGAATAGACAGACATGAAATACATTCAAAACCCCTATCTTATCGACTTGTAGCCTTTATATATTTGTAAGACAAGAGATAATTATACTCCAATCATTATAGAAAGGTGGTGACAGCTCTTCAACCTCTGACACTCACAGCCTCACCACCCAGAGCCGTATTATGGAACCAAAGAAAGGAACTGTCAATCTGCCTTTGTTCAGGAATACACACTAGATGAGGCACGATAAAAAAAACATGGTGAGGGCCGGCCGAGTGGCGCGATGGTTGAGAACTCGCTTGGGATGCCAGAGGGCCCCGGTTCGGATCCCACATGTGAGGGCCAGTGACGCTGCCCTCCGCAGCTAAGATGCTGAACAACAACTCAACCTGGAGTTGGGCTGCCATGAGTCGCCGGCGATGGCGTGGGCTGCAGCCTCTGTGGCAGTGGGTTGCCATGGGCTGCCGTGTGTAGCCAGCAGNTAATACAATAGTGGCAAACTCTCTCCGTTTTTGTTTGTCTCAAAATGGCTTTAATTTTCCTCCTGGGATAATTTTCCTCTGACTGGGCCCACTAATGGGAATAACAGAAAGAATATGTAACTTCAAAACTAGTAGAGACACACTGAAGTCATTTTACTTCTCTTCCACAGAACTGCTGCTTGCTCATTTGGTTATTTTATGCAACTGAAAATTGGGTAACTTCTCTGAGCAGGAGCTGCCCCAGGGGCACTTGGCTTGGCAAGTGGAAGCTATCTTCGTGGGAATTAGAAAAGGCACCCCTTTCTCTAGGCAGAAGCAGCCCCAAGCCAGGCACGGGTTCTGGCAACTGGAGTGAGGACTTGATTTTGGCACCACTCACCCCTTGGCAGGAGGTCCTTGGGAAACAGTTTGCAGAAAGAAATGTGGAAGCTTTGGTCTTCTGGCTTCCACCGTTGTTATTCAGAAGTTAGCCATCAGCCTACTGGCTACTTCTTTGAAGGCAATCTGTTAGTTTATTTATTAAAGATTTGTCTTTGGCCATCTACAGCTGCACTACGTTGTGTTTAAGTGTGGATTTCTTTGATCAGCTTGGGACTTGTTAGGCTTCTTGAATCTGTGAGTTGGTGTTTTTCTATCAGCTTGAAACAAATTCTCAGCCATCATCTCTTCAAATATGCCTCTGTCACAAACTGTTTCTCCTCATCTCTGGAACTCTCATTAAAAACATGCTAGGTCTTCTTATCCTATCCTTCATGTCTCTTACCCTGTCTTATAGATGCCCTATCATTTTATGTCCTCTGCTGTATTGTGGACAATTTCTTCAGTTCCATCTTTCAGTTCTCTCCTCAGCTGTGTATAATCTGCTAATAAAGATGTCCTTTGAGTTCTTAATTTGGGTTGTTGTATTTTTCAGTTTTAGAAGTTCCACTGAGNCACACACACACACACACACACACACACGAACACTTTGCATCACTTAAAAAGAATTAGCTAGAATTATACACGTTGATATGGAAAGAGCTCTAAGATACATTGCTAACCAAAAAGATCCAGGTTGGAGTAATATGTTGGTGGCCCCTTTCTTGTTAATAAAAAGGAGATATATCGATGGATCATGATATCATTCTTCTTTATATTTGAAAAATAACAAATAAAAACATAAGGGGGAATTGTCTGAAAATTAAAGGACTCCCGTACAAATATAAATTTTTTCATAATGTAAAAACTACAACCATTTCTGTTTGGGAAGAGGGCTGCAATGTAAATTTTAATAGTGGGTTGTCTTCAACTAAACGCTTTCCTTCGTACAGAAGGGAATGAGAGTTGAAAGAATGAGGGGAGGGTGATAAGAGAATTGGTATTGAATCCTGAAGGCCAAACTAAGGTCTAGATTTAAAATGAAACACAGAGCCACTGTAGATTTGTTTATAAAAAGAATTGATCGATATGATTACATTTTTTTGAGGAAGACTGTTCCAACGGCTGTGTGGGGGACAGAACAAGCTGCAGAAACATAGGAAGAACATATGTGGAGGTTATAACAGCGATGTGAACATGAGGTCGATAAAGTCTGGACCCGTTTACAGGGTATATATCAAGTGATAGTAATTAAGAAAGTTTGATATTAGCATTGGGATAAACCCTGTTCTTGAGGCCAATTGTTAGCATCTCTTCACAATTTTGCATTCTGTGTCATCATGCTGGTAGCTTGAAACTGATCATGGTGGGAATATTTTTACCACCTAAATCAGCAAACGTTATAAATCAGGGCCTTTTGTGTGCATGGGAGAGGAGAGGGAAGAGCTGGCTGCTAAACACTTACCAGCACACCACTGAAGGAAGCCAGAGAGAGATGCCTGAAACAGATGTACACATTGACAAACACTTGGTATATAATGGATGAGCCTATCAGATCATTAGGGAAGAGCTGGACATTTCATTAAATAGAGGTGGAAAAATCAGGTGTCTATATGGAAAAAAATGAAACTGATTCCTGACCTCACACCAACCCCCCAAATTAATTTTAGGTAGGTTAAATATTTAAGTGGAAAACGCAAAAAGTTAAGACTTTAAGAAGAAAAGATGGGAAAAGATCATAATGACAGAGCAGGAAAGGATTTTTAAAACAAGATTGATAAATTTGACTACATTAAAATTAAAAACTTCTGTTGATTAAAAGGCATCATAAAGAAAGTGAAATTCAAGCCTTACACTGAAAAGAATAGTTTCAACACATGTAACCCACACATAAACGAAAAAGAATTTGCATCCAAAATATTAAAGAATACTTATAAATCGATAAGAAAGAGATACAATAGAAAAATACACTAAAATTGGATTTTTCTCTTTTGTAAATTACTACATGGCTCATAAACATAAAAAAGAATTTATCTTATTGATATTCAGGAAAACACAAATTAAAACCACAACAAGATAGAATTTTATACCCATCAGACTGACAGCAGTTTCATAATTTGACAATATCAAACACTATGGAGGATATGAAGCAATGGTAACTCTCATAAGACAGGGTAGCAGTGTCAATTCATACAATCACTTTAGAAAAGTTCGGCACTTCACAGTAAAGTTGAGCATACCAATACTCTATGACGCAGCCATTCTTTTTCTCTGTATACACCCATCCTAGAAAAACTACACAAGTTCATAAGGCAACGTGTATGATCATGTTCACGGTGGTGTTGCTTGTTATAGCAAAAGCTGGAAATTGACCCAAATGTCCATCAAAAGCAGAAAGGAAAAATAAAATGGTGGTAAATTAATTCAATAGAATACTATAGGGGCCGGCCGAGTGGCGCGTTGGTTAAGAGCTGGCTTGGGACGCCAGCTCTGAGCAGCAGGGCCCCGGTTCAGATCCCACATGGGGCCAGTGACACTGCACTCTACAGCTAAGATGCTGAACAACAACTCGACCTGGAGCTGGGCTGCTGTGAGTCGCCGGCGATGGCCTAGGCTGCAGCCCTTGTTGCAGTGGGCTGCCATAAGCTACCGTGTGTGGCTGGCAGCCAGCGTGAGTGGCTGGCAGCCGGTGTGAGCTGCCAAGAGCCACCGTGAGTGGCCGTCCAAAGGCCGGCGACCAACCTGCCTCACCCAGGAAGAGCACAATGATAATACAACATGGGCCAGTGAAGCAACGTCCTCCACAACTAGACTGAAGAACAAAACGACAACAACTTGTCTGTTCCCCTTCCCCCAATTCCCCAGCGCTGTTCCCATTCCCCAATTCCCCAGTAAAAATCTTTAAAAAAAAAAAGGAAAAGCAAAATGGGGACAGCAACAGAAAGCTACTTTTCAAAGTGAAATAAAACAGAAGAATCAGCCTTTTGCACTTATTGTAGGTACCCAAAGGTCTTTCATCTGGAGTTAAATGTTAAACCTTCAGTGACTTTTACCTCTGGCTGCACATTAGAACCACCAGATGAGCATGTCAGAAATACTCACGCCTGGGTACCACTCCAGACCAGTTAATTAATTAGGAATTTCTGGGGGTGAGCAGGGAGGCAGTGTTTTGTTTTGTTTGTTTTAAAGCTTTCCAGAAAGAGCACAATAACGCTGGAATATGATCTGGCAGTTTCTTATAAAACTAAACATACACCTACCCTATAACCCAGAAATTCCATTCCTAGAAATTTCTGCAAGTGAAATGAAAACAAAAGTCCATAAAAAGTCTTGTGCAAACATATTACTGGCAGCTTTATTCATAATAGCTAAGAAATTGTGGTACATCCATACTATGGAATACTACTCAACAATAAAAAGGAACAAACTATCAATACATACAACAACATGGGTCAATTTCAAAAATGCTATGCTGGATGAAAAACCTTACACAACAGTACAAACTGTGGTTCCGTTTATATGAAGTTCTAGGGATAGAAAAGTTAATCTATGGTGGAAAAAAGTGAGAGTGATGGTTGTCTCTGGAAGTGGAGAGTGGGGGTGGGGGTTGCTTGGAAAGGAGCATGAGGGAACTTCTGGGGTGATGGCGCTGTTCTAAATGTTAATAGGGGCTTGTATTTTATAGGTGTATGCCTCTGTCAAAACATAGAATGGTATACTTCAGATTTGTGCATTTCATTGTATGTAAATTTTACCTCAAAAGTATTGAACTCTAGTTAATGATATGCATGCTGATGTGTTTAGGGGTGAAGTATACTGAAGGCTGCAACTTTGTTTGAAATGCATTAAAAAGAAACAAGGTGGGTTGATGAATGGATAGATAGTTGGACAGGTATGTGATGAGGCAAGTATGGTACATTGTTCATTGTAGAATCTAGATAAGATACATATCATATTCGCTGTATAATTTTTTCAACTTTTTGCTGTTTAAAATTTTTCATAATAAAATTTGGGGGAAGAGCTCCCCCCAAATGAGCAGACATTGAGATAAAAAATAAATGTCAATTATCTTAGTTGAAAAGTATGACATGAATAATGCTGTGGCCTTAACCTCCAGAGATGATTACAATCGCTAAACCCCAACACCCCAACACACACACACACACACACACACATACACAAGGAAAACATTTCTGAAACCCTGGAGTAAGTGTCCAGGTTGAAATGACTTCTTAGAGTTAGGCTACACCTGTGCCCACTCTATGGCCTACTGCACACAGGACTTACATAGGACACATCATTTGATGTATGGGCTGATGGGGTAAATATTTGAAATCGGGACAGTTCTGAAAAATCTGGGCAATATGGTAATTATACTTATGCTCTAGAATTGAAAAACCTCAAACTAATAGTCTTCTCAGACACTGTAATTTTCCCTAGTCCCGTTTCCCCCTGGCAGACCGCAAATCCACAGGGATAATGCAGGTCTCTAAACATACAGAGGAAGAAGCTGGTGTGTGACATCCCAAAGGATCTGAATGGACAGTTGATTTCAAGGGGGTGGGGAGTGAGGGGAGGAGTAAAAGGGGAAATAATGCAGTCAAGTGCAATACGGAGCCACTATTCCCTGAGCTGGCCCATTTATTCTGCGTAATTGCTTCATTTCCACTGGCAGTGCATCTCAAAATGAATTTCATTACTGGTGCCTTGGATATTCTATTGATTACCAGTTTCATCGATTCTTATCTTGCTAATTAGCATATAAATTAGCCATTTGGGGGAGGCATTAGGCAAAATTGAATTTTCTCCTTAATCTTCTTTCAGAAGGTAAATGAAAATGGATGTGGCCTGTTAAGGCCCATGGCCCTCCAACAACACAATCTAAGTGCAGTTTACAGCCAAGGAACCCACCCTCTTATTGAGGGAGAGAGAAGGCTCTTAGAAGAAGCCTTCCTACCCCATGACTGATACTGTTGCAGTCAGAACCCTTAAGGCAGAGGGTAGGTTTGGAAGCTGAGACATGTTTCCCTGGATGAGACTCTGAGCTAAGGGAGAGCAGTGGTCCCTCCCACATCCACACAGAGGAGGCCCTGTGACGTGGCAATCTCTGTGGTGTCCTCTCCTAAGGCTGGAACTGCGAATGCCACTCCGCTCTTTGGCTTAGTGGTGAGATGAGGGGTCTCAAATCTGATGAGCTGGGTTCAGATGCCTGCTCTGTCTCTTACCAGCTGTGTAACCTGGAGCACTTTAACCTCATGTATACAATGGGGGTAATCGCAGCACGGACTTCATTGGCAGGTGGGAAAATTGAGAGGGAGAAGGTTTTCGGAGCATTTAGCACAGTGCCCAGCACGCGATAGAGCTCACAGAATGTCAGCATTCTTCAGCAAAGAAGAATCTTAGGCAACTGGATGCCAGGGTTCCCCAGTGGAAGCGGCTCAGATTCAAAGTACTCATTACGCCAGACACCCAGGTGCTTAGTTCCTAGAACAGGTCTCGGGCCATTCGTCAGGCCAGCTCAAGCCCTTGCCTCCCCAGACAAGGCCATCAGACCAGCAGAAGCACAAAAGCTGGGAGCTGGTTGAAAACTGAGTATCTTGGGCCCCACCCCTAGACCTGCTGAATCAGAATTTGCTTTGTCACAAGATTCCCAGGTGATTCATATACAAATTAAAACTTGATAAGCACTGTTTTAAGGTATCCTGCTAGAGACTGAATGTTTTTGTCCCCCCTCCCCATCCCATCCTTATGTTGAAACCCTATCGAACAGCAGAATGGTATTAGGAGGCAGGGCCTTTGGGAGGTAATTAGGCTTAGATGAGGTCATCGGGTGGAGCCCTCGTAAATGGGATTAGTGCCCTTGTAAGAGCTTCAAGAGAGCTGATTTCCTGTCTCTGCTCTGGGCCACCAGGGGAGGACATAACAGGAAGTCAGCAGCCTGCAACCCAGAAGAGGGCTCTCATTAAAACACAACCACGCTGGTACCCTGACACAGCCTCCAAACTATGAGAGGCAGAGGGTGGAAAATTCTACCATGGATGTACAAAGTGAACAGTGGAGCAAAGCAGGTTGGTGCAGTGGCTTTGGGGTTACCCAGGCCTGGGATGGGAGCCACCTCTGTCATCTACTACCAGTGTGACCTGGGACAAGCTGCTGCACCAATGGAGTCACTATTTCTTCACCTATAAAATGGAGAAAACAACCCTTGAAGGGACACTTCGAGTAACAGACAGGCTGCCTGTGAAACTTCTAGAATAGCGCTCACACAGCAGGCATTCACAAAAGGTACTGCAGTTATTATGACTCTGGACACTGAGCTGACAAGGGCCATGAAAGCAACATATAGTTGCATTATCATGATCACTGTCCCCATTTAGAAAAAGTTCTATGGAGCCATACAATTATAGGTGAATGGATACCAAAAAGCTGAGTTATTGGTTCCAAGTTTTCATGGCTGATGCCACACAAACAGGCCAATCTTTTTATTTGCTGTAATAGACTTAAACATGCTTGCCACTGGAGATCAAGGGGCCTGCTCAGCCTCTGGACAATTATGCATGTTTCCCAAGCCTTACATGACCCAACGGGTGGTTTGTGTTTTAGGATGGTGACTCTGTCCACTCTTGAAATTTCTACAGCTAGTCCCCTCTAACATGTCATTGATTTTGGCGAAGAAACTGGTGCGACTGGGAGAATAGGGACAAGAGAGAATAAAGGAATAGAAGTCACTACCCTGACCCCAAGAAATTTTAGGTGGGAATGCTCAGGATATGTGAGGGGAAGGGAGAACTAAGCTTTAAAATATTTATAAAATAACTCTAAGTGGGTTTAACTAATTTGTAGTTACACCTAAATTCCCAGTAACACTATTTCTCAAAACTGATGTGTTAATATTTTTATATATAAGGCCCTGGGGACCCACAGAAATCAGTAAGAAAAATATATACTATAACTTAGTAAGCAAAATATGCAAAGGATATGAACAAGCAGTTCATCATCATTTATAAGAAAATTACAAGTGATAAAACTATTAAAGGATGTTTAACCTCACTAATACTTAAAGAGATGCAAATCAAAATAATACCTATAAGGTTGGCAAACATTTGTAAATTTGAGAATATCCAGGCCTAATATAAGGTGGGCACATACATTTCTTATACGGCTGGTGGGTATGTATAATTTGGAATATCCCTTTTGGAGGGCAATTTGGCAATAGATATCAACATTTTAAAGCACATTCCATTTGACCCAACAATGCTGCTTAAAGAAATTTACCTTCAGGGATATTTACCCACAAGGTATTTTAAGATATATGTACTAGGATATTCACTACAGTACTGTTTATCATAGCAAAAACCCAGAATCAAACTGAGCATTCATCAGCAGTGCCATAGCAAGGATAATAAAAATACCAGCAATAGTAAGAATGAAAATAGTAGCAGTTAATATTTGCTGTGCACTTACTATGAGGCAGGTAGGTTCTGATGCTTTACATGCATTATCATTTAATCTTCACATTGGCTCTGAGGTAGGTATTGTTGCTTGCCCACTTTATAAATGAGGGAAATGGGACTCACAGAGGTTAAGGAACTTGTATAAAGCCACACAATAGGTGGCAGAGCAGGATTCTGAGATAGGCAGTCTAGCTCCAGAGCTCATGTTCTTAACCTCTCTCTCTCTGTCTCTCTCTCTCTCTCTCTCTCTCTATATATATATATATATATATATATATATATATATATATATATATATATATATATTCAAAACTAAATTCTCAAAAGCAAGCAATGTGTCCTAGTCCAGTGCTGGGCACACATAATAAGATTGACTGTGAAAAAAATCACAGTGTATCAAGTTCACTAATTTAGAAAAAATTTCAAAAGGTTGATAAGGAAAACACCAACAAACTAGTAGGAAAATGGCCAAAATATATATAGTTTACAGAAAAGGAAAGACAGAATGGCAGACACCCTAGGTTGAGCATCAGGAGCTCTAATGACTGGTTCTATCTCAGCCTCTATAGTCTTAAATCATTTCCTTCTCAGTGACTCACTTTT
>NW_017731360.1:5546129-5547884 GCF_001890085.2 Hipposideros armiger | reverse complement strand
CTTTTCACTGTATTTTTGTACACAGTAGGTTCTTAAATAGTTTGATTTTTCTACATTTTGTTTCTATATTTTTCCTTTGTTTCCACCAGTCCCCCTCTCTGTGACTGACGCAGAAGATGGTATTCTGATGGTATTTTAATCAACAAGTATTTATGGAGCTCCTTACTGTGAGCACTCTGGGACAGAGTGTAGAGCAGATAAGGTTTCTTCTCTCATGTGTTTTATATCTGGGGCAGGGAGAAGACAACTAAAAAGTCAGATAGTAAATAATATGTGCTCACCAGGGAATTACAATTGGGAAATGACTGCTGGCTACTTTAGACTGGTGGGAAGGGAAGGCCTTGCTGAGGGTGTTATGGTTAAAACTGAGACTAAAATACAAGGAGACAGTCATTGCATCCCAGAAAAAATGACTAGTTCGTGCCAAGTCCCTAAGATAGAAACAAACGTGGCATGTTTGATTGGCTGCATAGACAAGAAAGCAAGTGGTATAAAACAAGAGGGTTGCAGGGAGTAGATTACCCAGGGTAAGAAGCTGGAGTTCATTCTTTCGGGAATGTGTTCTTTCTAATGTCTGTAGAATCTACAGACATGTCTTCTTTTTCATTCTTGATAGTGGTTATCTGTGTCTTTTTTTCTTGATCAGTCTTTATAAGGACTTATAATCTTATTAGTCCTTATCAAGAACTAACTTTTGGTTTTAATGATCTATGAATGCTTTCTATTTCATTAATTTCAGTTCTTGTCTTTCTTATTCCTTCCCTCTACTTTCTTCGGGTCTAATTTGCTGTTTTTCCTCCCTAACTTCTTGAGATGAATGAGTTTAAAGCTATAAAATTCCCTCTAACACAGCTGTATTTATACTACAGAAGCTTTTATATATAGTACTTTTCACTATTATTCATTGTTAATATTTTCTAATTTCTACTGTGATTTGTTCTTTGACCCATGGTTTATATAGAAGTGTACTGCTTAATTTCTGTATATTTGGGGCAGAGCGCATGTTTCCACTCACTTTTATCTTACTGATTAGTATAATTACATAATTATACTGTGGTCAGAGAGCATAATTACGTGTGATTTTAATTCTGTGGCATTTGTTGAGACTAGCTATATGGTCTGGTATATGGTCAACTTTGATAAATGTTCCATGTGTGTTTGAAAAGAATATGCATTTGGCAGTTGTTAGGTACAGTGTTCTCTATATATGTCCATCTGTGAAATTTGTTCATTGTTATTCAAATCTTACATATTCTGTGTTTTTTTTACTGCTTGTAATATCCAATACTGCAAGAAAAATGTAAACATAAAAACACCTTGATTGTAAAATTGTCTTTGTCCTTAGAGTTCTGCAAATTTTTGCTTTATGTATTTTGATGCCATTTTATTGGGAGTATAGAATTTAAAACTTCTATCTTCTAGATAAATGGAGACTTTTATTCTTTTGAAGTAACACCTTTTATCTCTAGAAATTAAGATAGTTCTGCCTATCATTAATATAGCGATATCAGCTTTCTTTCGGTATGTAGTTTCATGGTATTTCTTCTTTCCCACTTTTTGATTCTCATACGTTCTGTTTACTTGTATCGGAGTTTTTCAACCTTGGCACAACTGACATTTGGGCCAGATCACTCTTTGCTGTAGGGGGCTGTCCTGTGCAGTGTAGTTTAGCAGCGTCCCAGGCTACTGGGTGCCAACAGTACTTCCCCCCCCTCAGGTTATAACACCCCAAAAAATCTCCAGATACTCTCAAAC
>NW_017731360.1:5542033-5544701 GCF_001890085.2 Hipposideros armiger | reverse complement strand
GGACAGTGCTAGTGTGGGCCCATTCTGGTCTAAGTTAAGAGTTTGGCATTCCCTGGACCATCTAAATGACACAAATTTGAAGTGCCCTAATGGCTGGTTTACTTCCAGTTTAGTCTCACTCTGAAGGTGTAGCTCTTTATAGGGTCCCTGCTTAAAGAAAGGGATGGTTTATTCGATTTCTTACCTAGGCTAGGTTCTAGGCTTTGATTCCTTTCTCCTTTGCCCTATAAAACTACCAACACCTCATTTTGATTTCACAGACAGTTCTTCCAAGCAAATGCCTTTAGATAAAAAGAGGCTTTGAATGCTCAGCTTATCTCTCTGGGTTCTTGCTTTACCCTAGATTTTGGCCAAGTACTACTTTACTATTTTGTTAGCTCTTCAACACACTGAAGAAAACTAGAAAATTTCTCTGAACTTTTCTAGTTGTCCTCAGTGGTATTAATTACCTAGCTCACCATTACCAGAAATGGAAGTTTCTGGATGAAGTGTGATGGGAAACCAACAGATGACTTTTAAACAGGGGAGACAAATAATCAACTAGTCTATTTTGGTCACATTCTGTCAGACTCTGTTTATAAGCAAAGGGATAACGTATTTAAAACATTAATAAAAAAGAAAAAGCAGTTTCAATTATGTGAATTTGTTATTTGCATGATGTCGGCTTTACATGGATGTGTTCTCTTTCTCCTGATGAGACAGTAAGCTCTTGAAGATCAGAGATCCTTTCTGTTTTTCATAAGTATCCATAAGGTCCTTACTTCATAAGGCCCTTTCTCGAGGACCTAGGACAAAAAGATAAAATGCCAGCCTTCCTGCCCTGTCTTGTCATCATTCTGGGGCTTCAGGGCCTCTGAGGGGAATTAGATTCTCAGGAATTCATCTCTTCCCTCATCTCCCACCCACTTGTGATGCGGCATTAGCTGCATACTGAGAGCACTGAAAATCCATCAAGTTTGAGGATTTAATCAGAGTGCTGGGATATACAAGCAGGTAAATTACAAATGCAGAGTTTGATGCTGTTCAGTAATATCCAGCTTAGAAGTCAGTCTTTCCTCATCCACTCACTGTTGACAGATGTATGAATTGAGGGGAAATTTAAAAGTATGCACCAAGGGCCATATTTTATGTACCTTTTGATCCAGTAATTCCATGTTTATGAATGTCTTACAAAATAATCATAGGTGTTCACCAAGATTTAGCTACCTAAACGATCATTATAAGAGGGAAACCTGAAAACTTAAAATCCCATCAGAAAGGAATTAGTGACTGTACCTTCATATAATAGAATATTCTATTTAATGACACAAAAATGTTCACAATGTGGTGATAAAACCAGTTTACAAAAAAACACATTTGGCAAGATCCCTTTTTTAAAAAAAAAATACACACACACACACATACACACACACACTCATAAAAACTAGAAGAACCTAAAATAAAATGTTAAAAGCATTACTTTAGGGTGGTGGGGTAATGTTGGTTTTTATCCCCCCTTGGCATTAATACTTCCACCCCGCAAATCTTCTGTAATGAAAATATATTACACTTATAATAAGAAAAAAATTGATTATTATAAAATAAACTAGAGCTCCTTTCCCTGTGGATACATCTAATGGCCACCTCAGATCAGCCATTCCTAGGTCCAATTCATCGATCACGGACTAGCAGAGAAGTCTGTATTCTTCTAATTCCATCCTCCTCTCCACACTTGGTCCATACACAGCTTTTTTCAGGGTTTGGCCACCCGGAATAGAGTAACATTCATTCATCAGCAGTGGGTAGGTGGCTCACCATATAAACTTGCCGCATTGAACTGACTGCTAAAAGCCAGAAAATTTCCCATGTCATGGTAACAGGATGTCACGTACATGGTGGTTTCTATCAAAGAATCTCCATTTAAAATTATCCGTATGGCATTATATTATCTCTCACACCCAAACTAAATAAAAGTATTTTGAGAGAATACCCGAAGGGGAATCGTTATTATTATGACTCCATGTATTTTCCTGGAAGGTCTGTCTTTGTACGAGTATTTAACAGTTCTGTGCTGTGCTGGTCAATAAGGCTAAACTGCTTCTGTGGCTGAATTGTCTCGTTGCACGGAGAGAATCAAACCCAGCCCCACTCCTTTATAGAAAAAATAAATGCCTGGAATGAGCTGGAATTTCCAGGAAAAACATACCAGCTGAATTCAAGTCTCTGTGGGATGACTGCACTGATGTCGTTTTTAATATGCCTTACTCCTCCCCTCCGGCTGGCACGATTTGTCATCTCCTTCCTCACTGGTTCACTGCTTTTCCTTAGAGAGCAGGCTGTCTTTGTGAATGACTCTCCAAGGGAGCATGTGCAGGACAAACCCAGAGCCTCACTCCATGGGAACACGAGAGAAGAAGCTAAAGAATGGGCTGAGAGCGGCCGCTGAATGGAACAGGGCATGCTGCGTCTCGAGGCAGAAAAGGCCAATCCTGTAAAAGAGTAGATGAGAGCACCTAATTGGGTTTGACCCCACAGGCTGTGTGGGTGCAGAGAGGGCTGGGAAATGCAGCTTTGCTCACGAGAAGGGTAGTGAGATTCCAGAGCTGCTATCCAGACATACGTATTCACTCATCTGCTTGATTCAATTTTATTTGTACAAAAGGTCTGTTGAGGCAGTGGGCAGAGTAAG
>NW_017731360.1:5540034-5541723 GCF_001890085.2 Hipposideros armiger | reverse complement strand
TATGTATTACCTAGCTAGCTTCATTATCTAGCATATTCATTTCTTAAAAATTAAGATCTCAAAAGAATTCAGATTATATTTTTGTATATTATGGGAAAAGTAAATGATAAAGAAGCTAAGGTAAGTACTATATTCTCTGCACTGGTTCAGACTTCACTAAAATATATTTAAATGACTAATCATGAAGACTCAATATAATCATTTGGTCACCCCAAAATATATTACAAAAATGTTTTTTTGTTAATTATTATGTCTTTAACATATAGCTTTATAATTGAGAAACAACTAGAGAATAATCCTAGAGATTTTTAACTACCTTAAGATATTGCCGGTTTCCAATAAATGCACAGAAATATGTACTGGAACAGCTCTATTTCCTTGTTGTTATAGTGAGAAAAAAAAAGTAACATATGAAAATCAATCAAAGTAAATCATACTAAAAGAACGAAGATGATGATCATAAGATCGATCATTCCTATAGATGAAGAAAAAGCATTTGACAAAATTCAATACCCAATCATAACAACTCTCATCAAACCAGGAATGGAAGAAAACTTGCTCAATTTGATAAAGAATAAGTAACAAAAACCTACAGTTAACATATTTATTTAGCAAAAGACTGAATGCTTTCCCCCAAGACTGGAAATGACAATTCAATTGTCTATTCAATATTATACTGGAGGTTGTAGATAAGAAAGGGGGGAAAAAGACATAAAGATTGGAAAGGAAGAAGTAAAACTATTTATTTGCAGACAACATAATTGTGTTTGTAGAAATTCCTAAGGAATCCACCAAAAGCCTACTAGAACTAAGGTGAATTTATCAGAGTCACAGGATACAATAACAGAAAGAGGTAAAGTAATTTGACTAAGGTGACTCTAATAGTGATTAGAGGTGCCAGAATTCAAACCCAGGCAGTCTGGCCCTGGGGCCTTCCTCTTAACTATCACTTATATGGCCATTTAATAATTAAGATATTACTAGATACATACACGCAAATGCTAACATCATTGCTCTTCTATTCAATTACCACTTGCTTCACCCTAAAATCTGGTGAACAGTAAGAAAAAGATGTGAATTTTGAATTCTTGTTCTACAGATAAAAAGCATGACTGTTGGTTGCCTAATAAAATCAAAGTTGCAGATTTAATCCTTATACAGGTGAGCACATTTCACAATGGAAAAAATCTCACTGATACAGCCCAGATATATGTACCCTACCTAGCCCCTACCTGGATGAATGGCAAATGGTCAAGGTCAGTGAAACTTACTTTCAATACTAGAAAACAAAACTTCAAAGAGTACTGATGATGCATTAGGACCATCATTCATATATATAAGGATAGCATGCATGTTCACTGATAAATTCAGAAACAGAATTTTTAAAAGTAGTGTAGACTTCAAAAGTAAGGCACTAATATTCAATTAGCCACAAGCCAAAGTATAGGCCAGTAGCATTTATGTCTTTATAGACGAAACTTGAGGCTATCACTGGG
The DNA here is from genome assembly GCF_001890085.2 of Hipposideros armiger. Classification (NCBI taxonomy): domain Eukaryota; kingdom Metazoa; phylum Chordata; class Mammalia; order Chiroptera; family Hipposideridae; genus Hipposideros; species Hipposideros armiger. Next base: position 5,540,227 of record NW_017731360.1, on the reverse strand, counting down.
ACTTTAGCTATGGATTTTTAAGTAGTTATAATCAAGGTTGTACCAGAAATAACATGAATAATAGGATAACTAGCATTGCTAAGTTAGCAAATATTTATTGAGCCTACTATTGAATATTGAAGTCTTGAAGTACAGCCAGTCCACCAAAACTGAACAGGTCATAGGCAGAGAAAAATTACAGCAGGAGCCTGAG
>NW_017731360.1:5511305-5536074 GCF_001890085.2 Hipposideros armiger | reverse complement strand
GAGAAATCCACTTTAAAAATAAAGACATATAGGGCCGGCTGAGTGGCTCAGTTGGTTAAGAGCGCGAGCTCTGAGCAACAGGGTCGCCGGTTCAATTCCCACATGGGCCAGTGAGCTGCCACTGAGCTGCCAACAGATGGCAGGATGGCTCAGCTGGTGAAAGCACGTGCTCCTAACAACAAGGATGTCAGTCTGACTCCCGCATGGGATGGTGGGTTACGTCTCCCTGCAACTAAGATTGAACACAGCACACACCTTGAGCTGAGCAGTCATGAGCTCAAAAAAAAAAAGAGTGAAGACACAAATTACCAATAATAGGAATGAAAGAGATCCTACAGACATTAAAAGGATAAGGTAATATTATGAACAATTTTATGTCAACATAGTAAAAAACTTAGATGACATGGAAAACTTCCTTGAAAGATGCAAGCTATCTGAGCTCACTCAAGAAGAAATAGCCCTTTATCTATTAAAGAACTGGGATTTTTGGTTTAAAATCTTTCCACAAAGAGAAATCCAGGCCCAGATGATTTTACTGTAAATTGCTTGAATTTTACTGAAAATTCAAGAAAGAAATAATACCAATGCCATATAAACTCTTCCAGAAAACAGAAAAAGGAAACTCTTACCTATTCATTTGAGGATGCCGGAATTACTCAGGTACCAAAATCACACAAGGATATTTAAAAAAGAAAAGATATTAAGGATAAAGGACAAGAAATGGAAGAAGACAAACAGTGAACACAGCAGAAAACATAGAGAAGAGGAAGCGGCCAGAGGCTTGAAAAAACTTTAGACACCGTCACCATGTCCTTTGTTGAATGTCTCCTAAGTGCAAAGCCATGTGTGGCATAGTGCTTAATCGCATGGACCTTTGGAGCCAGACTATCTGGGTTCAGGTTCTGGTCCCACTACTTACTAGTTACATAACTTTGACCAAGTTACCTAACTTCTCTGTATTTCAAAGTTTCCATTTATATAAATGGAGATAATAATAGAACCCTCTCATATGGTTATGGAAGACTGAATGAGGAAATATATTTCAAATGCTTATAATAGTGCCTGGGGCACACTGTCAGCACTACAGAAGTGCTTGCTGAAGTTATTATTGTTATTATATGTGTTATACTAGTTGTTTGTCGCCTTTATTAAGTCATGATATGTGCCCTCAAAATGAACGAAGCAGTACAATAAATGACTATTTTCACATAGTAGTTCCCTGTGGCTGGCATAACAAATTACCACAAACGTCATGGCTTAAAACACCAGAAATGTATTCTCTCACGGAAGTTCAGTATCGTTTCCCTGGGCAGCAATCAAGGGGTCGGCAAGACTTCGCTCTCTCTAGAGCAGTGGTTCTCAACCTTCCTAATGCCGCGACCCCTTAATACAGTTCCTCATGTTGTGGTGACCCCCAATCATAAAATTATTTTCATTGCTACTCTATAACTGTAATTTTGCTACTGTTATGAATCGTAATGTAAATTTCTTTTTGTTTTCAGATGGTCTTAGGTGACCCCTGTGAAAGGGTCGTTCCACCCCCAAAGGGGTCGCAACCCACAGGTTGAGAACCGCTGCTCTAGAGCTTCTCGGGGAGAATTCATTCCTGAACTCCTCTGTGTTCTGGTGGCTGCCAGCATTCCTTCACTTGTGGCTGCATCACTCTAATCTCAGCCCCTGGTCACACGCCTCTTCTTCCTCTGTGTGTGTCAAATCTCCCTCTGCTTCTCTCTTTTAAAGACTTGTGTGATTGGACTTTGGGCCCACCCAGATATTCAGGATAATCTCCTCATGTCAAGACCATTAAAACTTTATCATATCTGCAAAGACCCTGTCTCTTGAATTCTAGGGATTATCAGTACCTATATCTTTGGGTGCCATTATTCAGTCTGCCTCACTCATCTCTATGAGTAGATCCATCTTGTGTGGAAATTACAACATAAACAACATTTTTAAAAAGGACACTTAGCTTTCTCCACAACAAACCTCCTAGGATACACAACCACATTCCAAGGCACAAAGTATGCACTTGGAGGTAGGTCCCAAAGCTGTAACCACAGCATCCACAATGAACTGTTAACACCTCTATAGTGCTAACATGCAAAGTCAAATCTATAAAATTTTGACAAACTTTGGTGGTGGCGGGGGGAGTGTTAGCTAGAAACTTGCTGTGCCTTCTTGTGATCCAAATAAAATAGCTTACTGAAATAAAAATCAAGAGAGTTGGGAGAAACTAGATTTGATGATGGCAGTTATGACTAAAGGAAGGCTGAAAATAATTGGCTTGCTTTTGACGACCAGAGGTGTCTGCACTCAGACCCTGCATATATACCCTGCACTGCACAGCAGTGAACTTCACATCTGAAATCAGACAGGCCTGAGTTTGAGATCTGGCTCTATTATTGCATAGTGACCTGACCTTGGACAAATTATTTCACTCCTTTGAGCCTGTTTCTTCATCTGTACAGTAATAATAATAAAGAGAACTTGCCTCACAGAGTTGCTGTGAGGATTAAATAAGAACTCATGTAACGTTTTAGCATGGCAATTAGCATATATAAGTTCTCAATAAACTGCAATCACAATTTAATATTATGTAATAAAAATGACTTCTAATAAAACGTTACTCTATCTTCTATTCTATTGCAGTAGAAATATCATCTCATCTTCAATTTCTTTATTTTCAGGGGTGGAGGAGTTTTTCCTTTGGAGACTGTGATCTCATGGGTGAAAGGCATTAACACCACATAGAAAAAGTAAAGAAAATAACACAGTCTGCAATTCTGGTATGCATATCTTTGGGGAAATAAGAAAAGAAGAATGAAGAAAGTAAGGGCTTTGTAAGCTAGTGAAGGACAGGAAGTAGGGCTCAAAGAGTTTTTAATGTGTGACTAAACGTGCTAACGTATAGCCCTTGAGGCTTGGGGGAAACAAGAAGTCTAAAAAAGGTGTAATAGATTCATTTTCTATAGGAATTCATTAAATGATTAGAACTTTGCACTTTGGGACTGAGATGAAATGTAAGATAGGCAAGGAAAGCTGAAAGCTCAATAAAGCTTATGTTTAGGACAAATAAAATACTGCAAGCAACTCCAAGATATGAATGGGGTGTTGTTGCTTTCAGTATTTCCAGCAGTTAGCCCAATGCCTGGCATGCCATCAATAATCTGGGTTGAATGAACATATACGAGGTGTCATCAAAGAATACGATGAATGTTTAAATAAACAAAATGTATTACAGTAAAAGACACATCGCCATTAATCCCACTCAAAATACTCCCCCTTACTTCGAACACGCTTATCCCATCATTCTTACCACTTCCTGAAGCTGTTCTGGAAGTTCTCTTTCGTGAGTGTTTTTAGTTGCGCCGTAGTGTCTGCTTCGATGTCCTGAATCGTTTTGACTTGGGGGAAGAGCCAGAAGTTGCACGGTGCCAGATCCAGTGAATAAGGTAGATGAGAACACACCATAATGTTTTTATTTGACAGAAATTGTCATACCAGAAGCGATGTGTGACACGGAGCGTTGTCATGATGGAGGATGATTGACGGCACACTTTTAAACACCTTCTCTCAACCATAGCTCACACCCAAATGACTGTATCAAACAAGCTGAAACTTGTCACACACTGTTTCTAAAGTTTGACGCGCCGCTTCCGGTATTGAAGATCCTGCCTTTCCATTGGATGGCACTCAGCAGCAGCATTCACTGTATTTTGTGATCACAACGGGAAGGCTCCGTGTCACACATCGCTTCTGGTACAGCAATTCCTGTCAAATAAAACATTACCGTGTGTCCTCATCCACCTTGTTCACTGGATCCGGCACTGTGTGACTGCTGGCTCTTCCCCAAAGTCAAAATGACCATGAAAGGTAAACGTTTTGAATCGATTCAGGACATCGAGGCAGCCACATCAGCACAACTGAAGACACTCACGGAAGAGAGCTTCCAGAACTGGAAAGTGCAAGAATGATGGGATAAGTGTTTTCGAAGAGAGGGGGAGTATTTGAGGGGGATTAACGGCAATGTGTCTTTTACTGTAATAAATATTTTTTTATTTAAACATTCACTGTATCTTTTGATCACACCTTGTACATATTCAATAGTAACAACACTGGCAGTGGATGAGAAGTTGAACTAGAGGCTCCCTTCTAACTGCATGATTCTGACTCCAGTCTCACTGCTGTCCAATCAGTCTCCACATTGCTGACTCCACATTGCTGACTGGCTCCTCCTCAAAGGCAGATTTGATCACATCACTCCTAAAGTGTTTCAACAGCTCCGCATGGCCTCCAACATAAAGTCCAAATTCTTAGCTTGGCAAACCAAACCTTTTGTGTTTGATCCTGGCCTTGTTTATGCCCCTACCCTACTCATATGTTATGCTCCAATCATGTCAGATTACTTGGAATTCCCCACATATGACACACACACACACACACACACACACACACACACTCTCTCTCTCTCTCTCACGTTTGCTCCTTCTGTCTGAGGTGCACTGTCTGCCTGAGGGGCTCCTCCTTATCCATCCTTCAGTTGTCATCTCAAATGTCACTTTCTCTAGGTGACATTTCTAAGCGTAATTAAGTGATTCCTCCTCTATGCTTTCAAAATACTTGGTCCATACTTCTATTACGGCACTAAGTACAATAGCATAATCAATGCTTCCATGTCTATCTTCCTTTATAAACTTCTGGGGCGCCAGGATTGGGTTCTACTCATCTTTGCATCCCTAGGTACTAGTAAAGGGGTACAGAAGCTTTAAAAATGTTTCTTGAATAAATGAGCGTATTTTAAAGACCAAAAATAGACATAAAGCTTAAATACTTGTGGGAATAAGACACAGCAGGAAACTAAAAGACAGGAATGGCCGGTCCATCCCTATAATTACAAAGATTGCAGCCACAATACACTCCCCCCAGTTGTCCCTCGTTATCATGATCAGAGAGAGAATGTTGGGCTGGCTATACTACTGGCCGGACCCAGTGCGACATTCCCTATCTTATATTATTCCCAATCGTTTCTCGCACTCATTTTGCCTTTGAGAAAGCAATTTTACTTTCATATGCCTTGGTGTTGCCATCTTTTGTGAAGCAACCCTTATTCCAAAATGCTCCAAAAGTCAAGTTCCTCTCTCTCACTCTAATTTTCGTGTTCTCTGTCTCTTACTAAGTAGAATGGAAAACTCCGGTGCTAAATCAAGGATGAAAATAATCTGAGTCCAAACTTAGTGTACAACTTTAGGGAAGTTATTATACCTCTATACATCTCAACAGTCTTCCTTCAAATAGAATCAACCCTACTGTCTAGGAGGTCCCAGGAAATAATAAAAAGTAAAATGTACATAGTGTTTACTATGCAGCTCACGTGTTAACCCGTTTAATTCTGTAATTCTTTGGGGTAGGTACTATTATTATCCCCCTTAGGTACCAGGAGACCAGAGCGCTGAGAGGGTGAGGACTTGAAGAAGGCTGTGAAGGTCACAGTTAAGGAGTGGTAGAGGCAGGGCTGGAACCCAAACAGTCTGGCTCTAGTGTCCATGCTGTTAACCATTACCTCCTGCTGCCTCTCTGCTGGCCCGTGAAAGGCATCATGCACAGTACGAAACCCCAGGACATGGGCGTATACAAGGAGACAATGAACGGTAGGTCTCCATTATGGGGAAGTGTTAGACATTTCAATCCGAATGTATTTTACAGCCAAGATTTTAGACTTCAAACCATCCATCATTTATAGTTAAAATATGAAGGGTCTCTTAGGATTTCAGCCATCAAGGAGATGGGTTTGTCTTTTACTGGTATCTACAATTTGGATGACACTGTCACTAGATGAACCTCCACCTTGGGGTATGGCTTTACGGATCAATGAATTAAGTTTTTCTCAGGAGTAATGACCTAAGGATTGAAATATGGCAGAAGATACACTTGTATTTGTGCTTTTTCTAACAGAAAGAAAATTTTTGAAAAGAAAAAAAGCATTAAATATTTAAGTCCATATCACCCTCTACTTAAAAAATCAATTTAGATAAAATGTAAAGAACAGCTACTCAGTGTAATACAGTACCTTTAAACTGTTATCAGTCGTTTATAATCACCTTTCCTTCTGGGCAATGGGCCAGTTAGAAAGTGCTGAATAAATCTTTGTTGAATGAATGAATATTCTTTCAGAGGTGGATTCAGAGCAGCTCTGTATTCCCAGATGTCTCCTCAGAAGGAATGGGTTCCTTACAATAGTCATATTTGCCCTGGAGAACTCTATTGCTCAGTCCTACTTCCTGAGGGAGTATTCCCTAATTCTCTAGAAAAGTCTGAAGCTACCTTTATCTGTACCCATGGTTTCTACATGGTTTTCTTCCCCAATCAGAAAGCAAGCAGAGAAAGATCAGGTTACATTATGTTCTTGGGCCTGTGTAAATTCCTGTGAGGGTCTCTCTTCTGTCAGGAAAAGTTTCCCTGGCAACCATGTTTACACACTCGCTTAATTCTCTCCCTTCCTTTGATTTGTTGGTTGGTATAAAAATTAATTTGCATTGAATTGCTGAAGCTTACAAGTTAATCAGTTTAACAGACTCACAAAATTTTGGAACTTGGTTTCTGGCCAAAACACATATCTTAAAGGGCCTGTCCCCTTTCTTTTGAAATGTGAATGTAGTTCTCTTCAGTTCAAATGTTTTAAGACACATTTAATATGGATGCTGGATGTTTCTGGCTATCGGGAGAGAAAAGAAATCTTCTCCTGGCAGCTGGTTTTATTAGTTAGGAAGATCAAGAGAGGAAGAGGTGCCTTAGTTCTGAGTAAGCAAAGGGTCAAATCCCCAAAGGTGAGCTACAAGAAGGACCTGGAAGAGAAGAGTCAAGGACCAAGACAAAAAGTCTGGGCCACATGAAACGATGAACTCAGGCCTAAGATTCTGGGTGATCAGAGCAGAACCCGGATTAACAGGAATGGGACATGAGTATCAAGAATGGAGTGTCATGCATTCATTCACCAAATGCTTATTAAGCATCTAACAGTGCTTTGTTTTGGGATTATGGCCGTATACGTCACACCCAGATCTTCCCTTCATAGTTTATGGTTAAATATTTAAATAGTGAACAAATGTTGGCTTTGTTACTGAACCAAGCCAGAATCTTTGGGCTAGGGGCTCATTATATGATTTCCTACAAGGGGCAAAATTGGTTTCAGAGTATGGGTAGAACAGACACTTACAGATAGAAACAAGTTCAAGGAGTCCTCCCTGGAGTAGGCGAGTTGGCAAGTCAGGAAGTCTTTGACATATACAATGGTTTCTTTACATCTTTAACAGCAATGACACATAAGCCTCTAGGTAGGGAAATGAAGGAAGGTGTATTTGTCATAGGGCACTAGGCTAGATACTTTGCAATGTACATACATTTTCTAAAGAATAGAGTATAAAGTATATAAAGGTACAAGCTATCCTTAAGCATATTCAACAACCATTTACTGAGCATCTACTATGTTCAAGGAATGGTTTTAGGAATTGAAGCCATGGATATGAAAAAGATGTTGAAGTACAAAGGAAGATCAGAGCGTAAGGATGCTAGTTCATTAAAAGCAAGTTGGGAAATGCTTCTGAGATGTAATGCTTGAATTGAATCTTAAAAGATAGAGAAGAGAGAGAAGTTTGTTGTTTTAAGCTGATACATTTGGGGATAACTTGTACAGTATCAGATAACTACTACAATGCCTGTGGAGACGATGCCACCAGCACAAATAGGAGACCATGGAGAATACCTGGCCATCTAAACTTTGTTTTGTGATGTATACCATAGGTTATACTCAAAATCTCTTCATATTTTTATTTATTTATTTAAAAAAAATTATTTTTTTTTTAGCTGAGCCATCCTGCCACCTGTTGGCTGCTCAGCTTGGGCCGGGACTCGAACCGCTGTTGCTCAGAGCTCAAACTCTTGAGTGAGCTCTTAACCCACTGAGCCACTCGGCCGGCCCCCTCTCTTCATATTTTTTAATTTCATGTATTCTTAGGCTCACCTGGTCCATGCTGGGAGTAGAAAGTGAGAAAAAGCATTCTGAATGGGGATGACATAGGAGGAAGCAACACAATCTCAGTCTTGTCTGATATCCTCCACAAAGGAATCCAGGCTGGTTGGCGTTAGGATATGGTCAGGTGGTCAGCTAGGATCAAGTGGTATCAGGACTTGGTTATTACCAGGGGTGGGAGGAGCAAGAGGGGGAATAAAAGTTGTTTTGAGAGAACAGTAACTATGAAAGCCAGAAAAACTGAATTTGTAGTCAGTTATAAGTAGTGACTGTAAAGCCCAAAATGAGAGAGATAAAAAATTAAGGTTTTCTGATTTTCATGAATCGTATGGGTAGTTGAAGGAATACCGGGCAACAAAGGCAAGCACGGAACATGAGCATTCAAGACAAACGTGGTAAAGAGGGCCACATGGTTCAAGGCTGCGGGGTAGTCCCTGATATGGAGTGAAGGGGTGGCATCAGCCTGGCTAAAAAGGCATCAGAGCAGCACAATCAAGTTGCATTATACCTGCTTAACCCCAATTCCTGTTTCAGTAGGTTGAAAAATGGTCTCCATAGCTTTCCACAAGTAAATAGAAAGATCTGACTACAAAAGGAATAAAAATGAACTCATTTCTTTTTTAAATTGGGAGTAACAACAGCATCAGGACTGTAACTCTATCCAACAATACTCTGAAGACATGATGGAAGAGTTTCTAGAAGCCATTCTGGGTAAACAATGCCTTGCCTCTTTATGTTCTCTTCTCCTCATACTGGGTATCACCTTGAACTTCAAAATATCCCCCTTTTGCCCTTTGTATCAGTAGTCCAAAATGAGAGGTCCACAGGAAAATGTAATTGTGCACCATGACACAGCAAGGACGTTCGTTAGGCTTTACTGCCCAAACAAAGGACACAGCACGAAATGCTTCCCCAGCTTCAGGAAGTAGTTTTGATACCTTCAGGCAGAACTGGTTCCATAATTTGTGGGGCCCAGTGCAGAATGAAAATGCAGGGCCCTTGTTTAAAGATTATTGAGCATTTCAAGAGAGCAACAATAGAATATTAAGCCAGGCATATGGCCCTTCCAAACACGCAGGGCCCTGGGAGCTTACACAGGTCGCACACCCGTGCAGCTAGTCCTGCCCTCAGTGTAGCAAGATTCTTTAGAAGAGCTTTAGAGTCAGAGCTGGGTCCAAGTCCCATCCTTGCCACTCATTAATTATGTGATCTTAGGCAATTTATTTAGCCTCTCCGTGCTTCCGAAAGGTTGTGTGGTTGTAATCCAGCATTGTGAAGATTAAATGAGAGAATGAATAGAATGTATAGAAAGTGCTTAGCACTCAACAAATGGTAGCTATACCATTATTGTTCAAGGAGATGTACAGGTAATTATCAAAGCGGTAAGTTTAAGAAATGAGTTGCGAAACTCATTCAGGATGTGAAAGAATGAGAACGATATCTTCGGACAACTAAAATAGTGAGGCAGACAGGGAAGATTCTCTTTGGCTTGACTCTTCTGCCTTCTTCAATCACTTTCCGATTTCTCTTCTTCCTTCTACTGCTAAACATACAAAGGATGATCTACCTGCTATCTCCATTCCTTATCAGCATCTCATGCCACAACCCTCTCATCCAGCGGTTTGATAGCCCCATGGCCATCCTCTGCTTGTTTAGTAAACTAACGACCCTGTTTACTAAATATAATGGGCATTTCCCACTTTTTCTGTACAGTTTCATACTGCTGACCGAATTCCTCCAGCTTGAAACCCTCTCTTCTCTTGAATTCTGAGATATTATATACCCTCATGGCTTTCAGTACGTTTAATCAGGTATACAAATGGTTGTGAAGAGAATGCATTTGTTAGATGAATAAATTAGATGATTCTTTTGCTTCTCTGGTAGTCCTTATTTTCTACTATACTGAAAATAAGTATAGTAGGCCGGGACTCGAACCGCTGTTGCTCAGAGCTCAAACTCTTGAGCGAGCTCTTAACCAACTGAGCCACTCGGCCGGCCCCAAAGGCTATTTTTGATTCTTCCTTATTTCTTGTCCTCCATATCCAGTCAGCCACAAAGTCCTGTTCATGTTTCCTTTATAATACTTACTGACCCCATCTTCTTTTATTTTCACTGCTGTCACCCTCATTCAATTCCTTATCTCCTCACGCCTAGACTATTTAAATAACCTACTAACTGGTTGTACAGTTCTCTTTCTATCCCTACTAAAGTTTATTCTCCACATTGTTGCTGAGAATCTCCTTAAAATATTACTTTTGTGACCCCAACACTTCCCTAATCAAGCATCTCCAGACTTTCCACCATACAGGATAAGGTCCTAACTTTTTATTTAGTTCAGCATCAGTACCTGTTAAAATCTGGCTTCAAGCAACCTTTCCACTCCTACAACTTTTCTACTTAAACCTTCTGATCTTGCCAGATTGGTCAATCTCATCAATTGACCCCTGAAAACTTGCTTTCGCTATTCTGGCCCTTTGTTTTATGAACACTATTTTTCCTGTCTGGAAATCCTTTCCACCTTCATTCTCTTTACATCATAAAATTCACCATGTCTCTGGGAAAAGCCTTCCTTCATAATCGCAGCCCAGGATGATATTTCTCTTTTTTCAACTCAACATGTTTAGTATTTTGAAAATTTACTGAATTACTGCTTTACACTTGTGATTTCACTTCAGCTTCACAACTATATGAGGTAGGTAGGTACAGATGAAGAAAGAAAGTCAAACAACTTGTCCAGCAAATAACTTCTACCAGCAAGTAACTGGTAGAACTGAGATCTGAATCCTTGTTCCACCGAGAATACTCCCCAGACTTACTTCACCTCTCTCATTGTCCTGTCTTTTTCAAAGCACAAATACAACACAGTATTTGCACACAAGCAGGTGCTCAGAAAACAGGTTGAGAAGATTGTTTAAATAGCACCCCTGATTCTCTAGCACTTACAGAATTGTCAACATCAGCAGTTCAAGTTAGGTATAGCATCCCAATGTCACCTTCTTTACATGGCTCGATTTGTAATATGGTTCAAGATAGGGGATTTGCCAAAGATTCACCACAATCCATTCTAAAATAAATTTTGGTTTAAGCAAAGCTAAAAGGCCTTTATCTGATTTAAACATTAGGTGAGTTTAGGGAATGAGGTGCACTTTACTACCTCTGGACCCATCCATGCTCTGTTTGCAGATGGTCAGGAAGTAAACATAGGCTGGCTAGCTGGTGGTTTACGAGGTAAAATGGACTATTGATAGTTCTAGAGGGGGATATTAAGGCAAAAGAACAGATTTTCTCGACTCTGGTAGCTAAGACCTCAGTAAAAGAAGCCTAATAAAAGGGAATCACAGGTGGAAATTGGGATCAAAAGAGGGTAATAGTAAGGAGGGAGAGTGAACAGAAAGAAGGAAGTACTGGACATATTCTATTGAGGAGATGGTGCTGTCCTTTTCTGCATAGTTGCCTGAGCTGTCAGATCTAGCCCTGCCCTATACATGGCTGGCTCCACAGAACAGGGGGCTCCACCATTTCTGCCTGACTCACGGGGTGAGCTCTGAACTGCTTGCCCTGACCCACATCACAGTCTAGACCCTCTCCTGCTCCAGCTCCTTCTGATCTTATTACTGATTTCCCTAGGTCTCACAATTTCACCAGAGACAGATTTCACATTCAGCACTGCCTCCCTGGTTATGACCAGTATTTTCCTCTTATTGTGTGATTTAGATTGCCCTCCCAGATGATGCCTGCAGTGCCACAAAATCTGCCCAGTTTTCAGGTCCTCTACCTTGGCGTTACTGCAAACTCTCCCTTTCCCATCTCCATAAGTTGGTCCCTTACTTGGAAAGATAGGGACAAAGATCAGAAAAACTGATGAGGGCAAAACGTGAGGAAGAAGAACAATAAGAAGGAAAATACCACTGGAAAACTAAGGTGGGAATTAGAGATTCTAGGTTACTTTTGGAAAACGGCCATGGCTATAATACAATGCCATTGCCTAGAGATACCATACTCTTAAGCATCTGCATTCACTGTTTCCTCTGCTTTGGCTGTCCTTCCTGTCCTTCTCTGCAAGGCAAACTCCTACTCATCCTTCTAGACCTCGCTTAATCATGTTCTCTGGAAAGCCTTCCTGGACCCTCTCACACGGCTAATTGTTCCCTCCTTTGGGCTTCCACAGCTCTTTATATACACTTCTATTGGCTTGTTGGAAAAGTCATGACATATTTTTTCTATGTTTTTTGTTGCAAAAACGCGTCATTTTTCCGACAACCCAATATTATGCTGTTATTACTTTAACTGGCAATTTTATTTATCTCTCCCACTATTTTTTTGAAGATGAGGACTGATTATCTTATTCATCTTTGCATCCCCAAGACACAGAGAGCCTGCATATAGCTAGCATTTGTTGTGTGATAAAAGACATGTCGAGCAACATGAAAGTGCAATTTGCACTTCACTTGCAAAAAATCAAATTGGCTCCTGGTACTTTTCATATGTAACCATGTTTTCCCTTGATTTAGAAGAAACGACTTTAGACTCATAAAGGAAATTCTATTGCTATCATTGGCATATTAGCCTGTATTTCACCGGCCCTGGTGATAAATTCCCCCTCCCCCCCACTTCCAAGAAACTCCCAGGGCAAGCTTAACATTCGTGGCACATGGCCCATCCTACCATTTCTATTGTAGTGAAAGCTAAATTACACCGTGAGCCTAAAGCTGCCACCAATCTCAGTGAATTGGTGGTAATGGTGGCGGCGGCGGGGGGCCGGGGGGATGGGGTAGGGTGGGGAGGGGTGAGGTGGGGGGAGTGGGTGGTAATTAAAAGAACACGCTTCTGTAGCAGACCTAGGAGGAGGGTAAGGGAGGAAGATGAATTTAAACCTTGCCTTATAAAAATTTGGTTAGAAACTCACGCAAAACAGCTGCTTCCTCTGGACATGACAGACCGATCCAGGTGTCCAGCAGTGACCTTTTCCCATGAGTGTCAGGTCATCACCCCGCACAGAAAACAAGGGGCCCGTGCCTTTCTTGGGCATCCCTCCTTCTCAAACCGGGCAAATCTTAGGGCCTGCTTTCCCTTTGGGGGATTCCTCTTCTCCCCGACAATCCCCAGTTGTCTCGGCTGGTGCCCCCTTAAGTACCAATCTTGCCTTCGTCCCACAGCGGGCCCCAGTTTGACTCCGGGTCAAAAGTGCCGGCGGCTGGGCTGTCAGACCACAGCTGCGGAGGGAGTGCCGAGGTCAGGCCCAACCCTCAGGTCTCCTCGCACTCTGCGGGACGAGGGAAGGAAACGCAGGCCTCGCAAGGCCACGGGCTGCTGAGGCTCGGGCCTCTGCGCGGGAGGAGTTTGGTCACCCGGGAGAACCCACACGAGTGCCAGTACTTCAGCCGGCTCCCCGCAGCCTCCCGCAAGTTCGAGCTCCGGAGCTGCTCCGCAGCCCCCGCTGCAGCTGGGTCCCCGCCCCGGGCGCAGCGCGGTCAGTTGGTCCGCCAGCCGGGGCTGCTCGGTCCTCGCGCGGGCCCCACGCCGCGGCTCCCCGATCAAGCCGCCCGCCGCCTGCCTGCCGGTGCCCACGGCAATGCCCCGCCCCGCGGGCCCTGCCCGACCGCCGCGCCCCGACCCGGCCGTGACAGCTGGGTGCCCAAAGGATTAAGCCGGCAGCGCCGCGGCCCGAGTCCCCAGCGCGCAGCCCATCCGCCGCGAGCCCGCCCCAGCGCGCACGCGCCCGCCCGTTACCTGCGGCCGCGTTCGCGCTCCTCCTCCACCTGGCCGCTCTCTCCCGGGGGCCGCCCCTCAGCCCGCCCCCTCGGCTCGGCGCCGCGCACTCCGCTGGCTACTCGGACACAGCTCGGGAAGGAGGGGCGTTGGAGCGATTACCATATATTAGCATACCAGTGCGCGTCACGTGGCCTCTCCAGCCAATGGTCACTTTGGAAAGGCGGGGTTTGGGTTGAACACGCCTAGGTGCTGCTCCGGACCTGAACCGGTGGCCATGGCAACGTCTGGGAGCGCGGGGGTGTGGGGAGGCATTGGAGCCCAGTGGACCCGAGAGCATCTCCCGTACCTGAGCTCTGAGCGGACACACCGCGCGCTTTTTCCGTCTCGTTGGAGGAGAGGGACTAAATTTGGCTCAGCTCCCGAAGATTCAGATTCAGCAAACATTTATTGGGCGCTTACCACGTGCTTAACACTTTTCTACATTATATGATGCTCCGGGTAACCTGTGATGTCGGTACTGTTAACCCCATTTCATGGAAGGGAAAGAAAAAACTCAGAGAGGTTAGGTCACTCACCCAAAGTCACACAGCCATGCTAAATGGCAAAAGTGAGCCCATTTCTGACTTCAGGCCCAGGATTCTCCTGAGTTATTTTCTCCAGCAGGGGTTACCCAGCACCTCCTCACAATCCCAGGTGTACCAAGCAGCTGAGAAAATCCTCATACAAACCTTGTACAGTGCTTTAGTGTTTCTTTACAATGACCTTTGAGGTTAGTAGGCAGAACAGTTATGCCCATATTGCAGATGAGGAGAAATGAGGCTCAGAGAAAATGACGTGGCCTGCCTTAGTTCAAACAGCTACTAAGAGCTAGTGCTTAATAATAACTAAGATTTGTACTCAAGCTCGCTACTTGATAAACTTTTAAAATCAATCTCACACAGTGGTATTGCTATGACCATTTTACAGATTAAGAAACCAAGGCTTTGGGAAGTTAAGCAAATTGCCCAAAGCTACACAGCTAGTAAGTAGCAGATTTAGGGTTCAAATTCAGGTTTATCTGGCTCCAAAGCTAGTCTCATGACATCTTATGGTACCAGGCTCATTTAACTTAGGCTTGGAATTTAGAACCCCTTTTCTAACAGTTTTTCTCCTCTCCTCTTAAGGTGGGTCTATGTTCTCTCTTAATCCAGCAAAATATCACATGTGAAGTGATATGTGTTAAGGTCACGGAGACTATTAAAAAGAGAATAGAGTCACCCCTGCAGGTAGAGAAGGATATTCTATAATTCTGTCTCTTCATTTCACTTCTAGGGGTTTAATAGTTCACCTAAAGTCAGAGGAGATTAAAAGCATAAACATCTGCATATAGATTCCTTCTGCTTCTTCCTTTAGTTTAGCTCAGTGGTTCTTTAATTATTGGACAAGACCACATGCCTCAAACCAAATATACTAAATTCATAGGCATTTTAAGGGATTTTCAACTGTAATTTGGAATAGATGTACATTTCATCTTACCGGGCTGACTTAAAACCCGGTTTTCTCCTAATCTCTGACTGGTGTTCAAGAGCACAAATGTGGAGGCAGACCTACCTGGGTCAAAATCCCGACCTGACTACTCACTGATGTATGACCTGGGGCAAGTTAGCCTCTCTGTGCCTCAATTTCCTCATTTGTAAAATAGGATAGGAATGGTGTGAGCATTAAATTAATGAACGTATAAAAAGCATTTAGCACAGGCCCTGGCTCAGAAGTAAAACCTCCATAATTGTTAGCTGTTATTGACCCTGGAGCTCTCCTAAGAAGACACAACCCACAAACACAGAATTTCAAGGTTTTCTAGCTGGCGTTGGAATTCTGAAGCTGCCTCCCATTCTTTGTGGCACATTAAACAGCCTGTTGGGCTGGTGAAGGCTTGTTATCTTTCCAAACGACATTCTCTCTTCTTAGGATCATAAATAATTCCTGGACTCAAAGGAGCTGGTTTCCTCTGCACATCTCCTCACACCAAATTACCAGACTGGCTCCTTGCAGGAGGGGATCTTGACAAACAGCGGAACCATAAGTCAGGCTCCTTGAAACAGTTTTATGAGCGTCTTAATGAGGGAGATGAGCTGTCATCAGGAACTCATCCTATCCTTCCTGGCCACAGGAAATGAGCTCTTTGTGCTCAAAGAGTTTCCAAAGGCGAACTGCAAAGCGTGTTCAGGAAGTGGGCACGGGATGAGAAACTGTTGACTCAGAGGATCCCAGGGCTAAACAGCCCCCATCCTGCCATTCTCCTTATAGGGTCAAGTTACTCATGGCCTTATTGCAGCAATAGCACCAAAGGGTGGCTTGTGTGGGGGGTGTTACTCCTTCCCCTCCCCCCCCCTCCCCCTTGTACACACTTCAACAGCCAACCCACCACCACCTCAAAAGGTAATGCAGTATGGAATAGTGGTTAGGAGCCCGGCCTCTGGAGCTGAAGAAGCAGTGGGAATCCTGCTTCCAATACTCACTATCTGCGTGACCTTGGGAAAGTTGCTTAACGTCCCCATGTCTCAATTTCCACATCTGCAAAATGGGACTAATACAGTGCCCACCTTATAGGCTCTTGTGAAGATGAGTTGTTAACTTAAAATGCTTAGAACACCCTATAGCAAGCACTAGGTGTGTATTTGCTAATTAAACAAAATCAACATGTAATTCTTGTACAATGTACTTTCTATAGGGGCAACCACAGCCTTAAGTGAAGTGCTTTAGGCCCTCTCCCAACCATATACTGCTCCCCACCCCCTCTGACATACACATAAACGTTACCCAGAAATAGGAAGGATATATGCTCAGGAGCTCTGGTTTGAACTCTGACTCTGCCATGTTCCTTGTTCTGTGAGCTTGGCCAAGTTATTTTATATCCCGGAACCACAGTTACGTTATTTGTAAAACGAGACTAACTTCCTCCTGGAGTTGTTCTAAGCATTCAGTCAGTGTCTGGCAAGAGATGATGAGGGCCTGAACTGGACAGGGGTCCTGTTTGATCATAATCACCTTGCAAATTTCTACTGAGCTATTTCTGGTGAACATCTTTGTTCTCCAATAATGAAAATAACATTTATTGGGCACTTCCTCTGGCCCCCCCCGTGCTATATACTTCATCTTATTTAACACTTACAATAAGACAAAGGCCCAGAAGGATTAAGTCACTTGTCTAAGATCACAATGGGAGTCAGTGGCGGAGCCAGGATTCAAGCCAGGACTGTCTGATTCCCAAGTCCATGCTAATAACCCACCATGCTACCGGCCTCCAACTCCAGCTTGGCTCATAGAACTCAGGGAATGTGTGTTCTATTTCTTTAGCATTCCTCCTCCATCCATACACACATGCTCTCCACTAGTGCCCAGCATAATAAATGCTCCACATATATTCACTGAATGCGTGAAAATAAATGACTGTGACATCCTCTTACAGTAATGAAAGCCCCTTTTTTCTTGGGCTGTCCCCAATGGGGAATAAAAGCGGCTGGCCACCCTCCTCCCCACCCCCTAGCATTCTCTTCCTGCTAAATTATCACGTGGGAGGCCTTCCCCCTTCCCCCACGGGTAAGTCAGGCTTCTTGGTTTCAGAGACCCACAATAGGCACAGTGATGACTCATCTTCAACGAACATTTGGAGAGATGTCAGGACCACTGGTGCTTTTTAGGGCTCTGTTAACATGCATCAGTGGGGTGATTTCCAAATAGTGGCCTTGCATAGGTATACAGTTGACCCTTGAACAAATATACATGAACTTATTTCCACGTATATAAGTTCAAAGGTCGTTGTATTTTCAATCCTCTATTGGGAATCCAAGTATGTGGAAGGTCGACTTAAATTATATGTGGATTTTCAACTGTGAGGGTGGTCAGAGCCCCTAACCCTTGCATTGTTCAAGGGTCAACTGTATTAGTTTCCTAGCACTGCTGTAACAAAATGCCACAAACTGGGCGGCTTAAGACAACACAAATTTATTCTCTCACGATTCAGGAGGCCAGAAGTCCAAAATCAAGGTGTCAGCAGGGTTGGTTTCTTCATGGGGGCTTAAAGAGAGAATCTACGTATTCAGTGCCTCCCCGCTAGCTTCCGGTGGTTGCCAGCAATCCTTGGCATTCCTTGGCTTGTGGCAGCATCACTCCAGTCTCTGCCTCCATTGTCACATGGCATTCTTCCTGTGTGTCTGTGTCCAAATTTCCCTCTTCTTATAAAAACATCTCTTCTTCAGTCCTGTTGGAGTTGGGCCCGCTCTAATCCAGTATGACCTCATCTTAACTTGATTACATCTCCAAGGACCCTATTTCCGAATCAGATCACATTCACAAGCACTGGGGGTTAGGACTTGAACATATCTTTTCTGGGGGACACAGTTCAACCCCCAATAATATGTTTGGGGTAGGAGGGAGTGCAGAGGGGATGGAAAATGAAGGAAGGTGATGAAGAGGAAGGCGAGGTGGTTCATAAGAAGCAGATCATACATGCATAATGCAGTGTGATTCAGGGTCCCTCAGGAATGGGGCTAAACTTTCCTTCTTGGTCAATCCCATTCTTCCCCAAAGATATCTCCAACTCATAGATTCACAATATTAGAGCTGGAAGGGACTTTGGAGGTTCATTCATTCATTTAATTCAACAAACATTTATCGAACACTCTTTGAGGAGCTGGGCATTCTGAGAGAAAAGAGATGGCCTGAGGAAACTGAGGCCCAGGGAGAGAATGTGGATGGTCTAAGATGACACATTGAATTAGAGTATAGCCAGGAACAGAATGGGGTACCCCAAGCCCCAATCCTGAGCCCTCTTGCTGCCTATCAGGAAGGCTACCCACCCCTGGGCCTGAACCTCGGGTGCACACACAGATCTAGGTTTTTTAAAAAGGTGACTGTGCTCTGAGGCTTATTATCAGCTCTCCTAAGCTTCCATAGGTTAATCCAGCATTTGAGGAACTTTGGAACCTCGGACAAAGCGAGAACCATCCCCTCTCTGAAAATGCAACCCTGCAGCCTTTCTCTTCTCTTTGGTCCGACTGATTGGTTAATCTGTGAAGCATCATCTTCGCTGGGTGCCATAGCAGAATCGGACATAAGGGAACTCCTTAGGGGGCAGAGACAATGTCTTGTTCATCTTTTTTTGCCCCCAGCGCTAGCACAGAAACCGGCTGTGGAATCGACTCTCAATAACCATTTGTTCAATGAACGAAAGAGCGTTGCTCTGGTTAGTACCAAGGGCTGTTTATTTCTTACTATTTCTAAATCACCCACTCTGTAATGGTTGCAGCGTTGGTTTATATTACCTAAATTCCACCCTGAAAGTCACAGTTCTTTTCACATGTCCATTTGTCACTACATCATTAGAAGAGATGGTGTCTTGCTCCCATTATCGCTGGCCGATACGAATATTGTCCTGTCTTGAGCTGTCATCATGTGAGATATCAGCCTGGAGTGAGTGAGGCTGAAAACTGGGGCAGGCTGGGGTCAGAGATGGGGTCAACCCAGCAGGAGTTGTCAGATCAGAGCAGGGGTGAGAAGGAGGTCAGATAGGAGATCAAAGTCCAGGAACTAGGCAGGTACATGGTCAGTCCCAACTCTCGGGGAGGATGTGGCCTGTGGCTGGAGCCCCGTAGGAAAAGGTCTCCTAGGCAGGTCCCCTGAGCTGGCCTTCTGCTCACAGGTCCCTAGAGGGTTCTTTGTAATTGATCTAGGTGCGGGTTCTCTCCACACACAGGGGATATAATCAGTCAACAGTATTCGGCAGGCCTATGTTCACATGGTCAGATAACACAGCCTTATTTGTTCTAGTTGCATGGCCCCAGGCTTACTGCTAATTTTTAGATTCACAGTTTTAGGTCTAATTCTGGCTGTGCATCAGAAGCACCTGTTAAACTTGTTCAAACACAGATTCCCAGGACCCATCTCCAGAGATTCCCATTCTCTAAGTCTGGGGTGGGCTGCCAACATCTTGAGAGGCTGTATGGTACAATGGGTCAAGTGTGGAGCGCTGGAGCCAGGCTGCTTAGATTTGCAGTGGTTCTGCACAATATTATAAATGTATCTGGTACCACTGCACAGCACACTTAAAACTGGTTAAGATGGTAAATTTTACGTTGTGTGTATTTTATCACAATAAAAAAACCTTTTAAAGGAATATTAGAGAAAATTGCATAAGGAGAGTCCCCCTACAAGCTAACTCTGTGGTAGGGATGGAAACAGAGCTTTCACTGCTCAGCTGCATGTAGTGTCTGCCTCTGGTGGCAGTTCTGCTCACAGCCCCTCTGGAGGCAGGTTGGGGCATAATTCCCCCATCCAGCTCTTCCACCCTGGACATAGCCGAGTGCCCCAAGGGTGGGCACTTGGCCCCAGGGCAACAACAGATGAGCTGCACTCACGAATTTGAGCCAAAGAGGACTTCTTGAAGAGCAGAAAGTGAGAGAGCTGCTCAGGAGTGAGAGGTGAAGGCAGCAGAGACGCCAAAGAAATATGGCCTGAGTGTGACAGAGACTGCTGATTGCTTCCCAGTATCCATCACCCTCAATGCTGGTCAACGTTTAACAATGGGCTGTCTGGCCAGTTGGGAACGGGGTGGGTGGGGAGTTCAGATTTGTAGTGTTTTTGCCAGCTTCTGTGGTGTAAATATTCCCATAAAGGCCAATTTCAAGTCATGTCAATGAATATGGAATTGGGGGAAAATTACATGCAGTTGGCTCTCATGAATAATTCACCAAATTATCCCCTTCTCTCTTTTACTAATAGGAAGCCCCCTTTGCATTTCATCAGGGCACATGGTCACCTGGTGAGAAACTACTTTTCTAGCCTCCTTATATGAGCTCTGGCTATATAAATAAGATCTGATCAATGGACTGTGAGTGGCGTGGAGAACTTCTTTGTACATCCTTAAGAGGAACACTGGTTGTCCCTCCTCTCTCTCTCTTTCTCCTCCATCCCGCAGGCTGGAATGTGGACATGGTATAGATGAGGATAACACCATAGAAGAAAGCAGGGGCGGCAAGTTGGAAGGAACCTGGATCTCGGCAATGTCATGGAGCTGAGCTGCCTGACAACCCTGCCTCAGCCACTTACCTGTGTGCTGTTTTATGAGAGAAGTGTGTCTCTTCTTTAAGACTTTTACTTTGGAGTCTCTTTATTGTGACAGCTTACCCTGACCACTAACTAATACTTAGCCCTTGGATGACCTGAGATTTAATACATGGTATGGCTATCCTTACCACAAAGCCCATTCTCCCTTTTAAGATGTCCCAAATGAGTCTGTCTATGCTATAAGCAAAAGATTATGAGTCAGCGTAGGCTAGGCTATACGGCAGAAATGACCCCATAATCTCAATGGCCGCCAACAACAAAGGTTTATTTCTCACTTAGGTTATATGACAGCTGCAGGTCATCTGAGGTTCTGTTCTACCTGTCTTCACAGTCTATGTCTCAGATGGAAGAAGCAGCTCTTACATCAGTCTAGAGACGGAAAGAAAAATGCTGTGGTTGAACCTTGCAATGACTCTGAAAGCTTTTGCTGGGTGTGGCATGCCGGGAGCCGTCTCAGAGTAGTGAGACTACCAGCTGACTGCAAGTTGAGAATGGCAGGTGGCTGCACACCCCCATGTTCTGTGTGCTGAGGAAAAGGCTGCAAAACTTCATGTTGGGTGAACAGCAGAAGGGGAACTGCCGGAAAAGCATGTAACCCAACACCCAGTTCATCTCCTGTGCCATGGAAAAGCAGAAGTTCCTGAAATTAAAACCCCCAGACCCTCAGATGTCACTGTCTAATTATGGACTCATGAACTTTGGAACTTTCCACCATGGACCTGCTGACAGTTACTGTTTGCCTCAGTTTCACCTTAGTTAAAATATATTATTAGTCTATGCTATGTAATTATGTAACTTGTTGCCAAGAGATTATCTCACTTCCAAACCCCTACATCAGGGACATTGGTTTCTCATTCCCCCAAAAAAACCCTACCAAATCCCCTATGCTTAGCTAAGAAATTATTCCTGGCAAAAGAGGAACTTACTCTCTATATAACCAGTGCACTTTTAATAAATGCTGTCACTCTCTGCCATCAGCAGTTAGTGAACCTCCTAATCCTAACTTTGGTGTCTGTGCCATTTCTTTCTTTTCTCAATTCCTCACACTGATCAATCCTGCTCAGGGACCGTTCGGGTGGGTTCCTGGCCTGATCACCCAGGTGCCCCCACTGTCAAGCTGGCTCTTGACAGTAGCATATGTCACTTTTATTTACATTCCATTGGCCAAAAGAAAACAATGGCCTAGGCTGACACCATGGGGGCAGTGAGGTGTGTTTCTTACCCTGCCTGCAGAGGCGCTGCATCTCTCATTGCAAAGGGCAGAGAGGGGGAGCCCTTTTACTGAGAGTCCAGCAAATGGCTGGGAATAATAATACAACCTACCACAAGAGACAAAAGAGAAAAACATACATCATGTCAGGATGGGTGCTATTATTATTCCCATTTTGCAGATGAGAAAACTGAGGCTTAGAGACGCTAAGGGCCACCACAGTTATATATTCTTATACTGACTCTTAGAACTGGAAATTCCTGAGAAGCTCACTTAATTTTTCTGCTGTGAATCACATTATTGTTAATAAAACCTTGCAGATAGTCTAGAATACCCTCTCCCTTCTCTAGTTTATTTTTGGAAGCCAAGCTCAGGAGTCTGGGAAGAGCTCGCTTAAGCTCAGCATGTGGAAAGAGAAGAAAAGGCTGCAGATTATAAAGTTGGGAGGTTTGGGGGCTAGTCCAGGGGCTCTGCCACTAAAACACTGCTCAACTTTCGAAAGTTATTTAATCTCTTTGGGTCTCAGTCGTCTATATATGAAAGAGCTCAGATTATGCAATAAATAAGGTTGATCTTGGCTCTAAGATGCTAATATTTCACTATTCCCAGTGGAACTTTAGGAGTCCCTCTTAAGAAACCCCATTCTTTATTTTAAAACTGCCTTGGAATATACCCATCTATGTTAATTTATTTGTTCATTCATTCGTCATCCATCCATCCATCCATCCATCCATCCATCCATCCATCCACTCATTCATTCATCAAAGATACATGTCCTCTGTACCAGGCTCTGCTCTAGGCCCTGTGGGTACAGAGATGAATCAGGTCCAGTGTTTTGTCTTTAGGAGTTCATAGTCCATTGGAGGAGACAGACAGAGATACAGATAATGGTAAAACCTGTGGTAAGTTGTCCTAATTATAAAACATGGTGGTCAGAGCTATGAAGGAGGTGTACAAAGATGCTGCACCAGGCCAGGGAGGAAGTGACTTCCTTGGCCTAAGTGTGGTGCCAACCAGTGAGGGCAGAAGAGCAGGCCAAGAGGTGAACACAATGAGTTCAGACGGGGGCCTGTGGGACGCATGGGAGGAAGCACCGAGGAGGCCATTGGAAGCTGGGTCTGAGGTTGGGGGAACCATAGGTTCAGGATGTGGACTGGGGGTCATTCACAGTATGTGGTCACTGAAGCCTGAGCACACACGAGATCGTGTCTTTCCTTCTATACACTATCCTTGAACACCCTGTGGCCGGACCGCACAGGGTGGCCACACACACCAACCTTTCCCAGGGAGGGTCCCTCAGGGGATTGACCTAAGCTGGGTGAAACAGTATACAAGTCAGCCCGGAGAGGAACAAACGTGCAGCCCCAATTCCGTTTTATGGCCTTGTCTGATGCTGGAACACGTAGAGAGGGCACCAGGTCACGCTCGGTGCAGCAGGGACATAAATCAGGCAGCACCCTGCTTCCTGAGGCCCCAGCCGAAGAAGACAGGGCCTGCCCAGCTCTAACTGGGATCAATTACAGGCCGTTCCCCTGCCCGCCCGAGAGCTTCCTTCCACAGACTCATGCAGGTCTGGCCCCAGGAGGCCCTGCGGAGAAGCAGCTCCTAGGTTGTGTCTGTGATAAGATGCAGATCTCTACCTGGACAGGGCAAAGGAGAGCGAGCTACCTGCCTACGTGAAGAAGACAATGCTGATGATAATGAAACAACAACATCCACCTTCACCAAATGCACTGGCCCAAGCACTATGCCAAGCACTTACATGCATTCTTTCCTTTTAACCTCACGGTTACCCTCTGAGGTAGGCGTCATTGTTGACCTCATTGCACAGATGAAGAAACTGAGGCTCAGTGAGATGGAGTGATTTGTTCAAGGTTACCCACTGAGGAAGTGGTGGAGCCCCGAATTCAAACCCAAGTCTGTCTGCCTTCAGAAGACGAGTTCTGAAGAGGCAGCAGGCTGAAACAGCCTGTTCTTCAGAGGCAAATGGGCTTGGGTTCAAATCTTGGCTCTGCCACATCCTGTGTGATCTGAAGCAAGTTACTAAACTTCCGAAACCTTAGTTGTCTCATCTGTAAAATGGGGAAAGCAGAACCTACCTTGTGACATTATTAGGCAGATTAAGAATAATGTACATAAAGCATATATAAATGCTAAGTGGTTGTGTTATCATTATCACTATCCTCAACCTTGTATCTTGCCTTTGCTCCCACATCCAAGTAAATGGAATTGTGTGCAAAGGCCTGCAAGCGTGAGGGAGGCAGCCCATCTGGGGACCTGGAAGTGATGTGATATGGGTCAAAAATGAAGGGAAGGATGAAGTAACTGAGAATTGAGGTTCAAAAAGTAGACAGAGGCTGGATCATGCAAGGTTGCCTTGTAAACCATCATAAGGACTTAGGGCTTTATTCTGAAGTCAATTAGAAGCAACTAAAGAATTTTAAACAGGTAGGGGAGTGATGTGGTTGATTTTCCTTTTCAGAGAGATGCTTAGGCAGTCCATTGTTCTCCCTTGTACCTCAGTGCATACAACAGGACCTGGAACACAGTAGGTGTTCAAAAAATATTTGTGGGGCCGGCCGAGTGGCGCGATGGTTAAGAACTGGCTTGGGATGCCAGAGGGCCCTGGTTTGGATCCCACATATGAGGACCAGTGACACTGCCCTCCACAGCTAAGATGCTGAACAACAGCTCAACCTGGAGCTGGGCTGCCTTGA
>NW_017731360.1:5499408-5510085 GCF_001890085.2 Hipposideros armiger | reverse complement strand
GAGGGCAGTGTCACTGGCCCTCATATGTGGGATCCGAACCGGGGCCCTCTGGTGTCCCAAGCCAGCTCTTAACTAACGCGCCACTCTGCCGGCCCACAAACAATGATTTAACCACAAACAACGATTTAATCACAAGTCGCGATACGCGCTTTGAATGAGAAGTACAGGTGCTAGGAGAGTGTAACAGGAGGACCAAAATTAGATTGAGGGTGTGGTAGATTTTAAAAGGTCTACGGATTGGCTGCTCTTCAGTCAATACTATGTCACTTAGAGTACAGGATAAGCTGCTATAACAAAAAGTTCCAAAAATACAACAGCTTAAGTGAGATTTAAGTTTATTTTTTCTCGCATGAGTAATCCATGGCTGGCAGGGTCAGCTCTGTTTCGAGAAGTTGTCTGGGCCCCAGGTTGGCGGGTTAAGGCTGCTGTCTTAAAATGAGGCTCCCATTTCTGGGTCCAGAGCACCCAGGGCAAGGCCAAGAGGTTGTCACATCACTTCTGCTCACATCTTATTGGCAAGAAGTCACAGCGCCACAGCCAGCTACCAGAGAGGCCGGGGATGTAGAATCCAGCTGGGCAGCCATGTTCATTATTACAACTCCGGGGTGTGTTAAGGAAAAAAAAGAAAAAAAAAAAAGAAAGAGGGAAAGGAGATCATTGAGGGGAGTTGAAAGTCTCGGCTTCAGGCACCCTGCCCTTCGGGGAAGAGCTGCTGGGCTCAAGTGGCACTAAGTAGTTCAATGTCGTAGGGAAATCTAGAAGATGAGGATGAAAAAGTTGCCCACTGGATTTGGCATTTACAGTTTTTACGGCGCCAGAGGGACAGGAGTCCAATTGCAGTGGGTTGAGGATTAGAAGTGAGGATGCGGAGCCAGAAATGTAAGACAACATTTTTAGGAGAAGGGAAGGAAAGAGAGGCAGAAATAGCCAAATTTAGAACAAACGAGATTTTTAAAAAATTGTTTAAGTTAGGAGAACTTTGAGAATATTTACAGGAAAAGAACTATTGTAGTAGAGAGTTTTTTGTTTTTTGTTTTTTTTAGCTGAGCCCATTCTGCCATCTGTTGGCAGCTCAGCGGCAGCTCAGCTCAGCCCAGGCATCGAACTGCTGTTGCTTAGAGCTCAAACTCTTGAGCGAGCTCTTAACCAACTGAGCCACTCAGCTGGCCCTTAGAGAGAGTTTTAAGATGCAGGAAAGAGGAGTTAGCACCCTGTACTAGGTAGAGACAACTCTCAGAGCAGAGAGGGTGGGGGATCAAGAGCAAAGATGTAGAGATGAGCCTTGAACAGAAAGAGAAACATTTCCTCCGAGATGAGAGGAAGGCAGTGAGGCTGAATTTGTGGGTGTAGGGTGGGGAGTAAAGCAGTTCCTGCCTGATGGCTCCATTTTCTCAGTAAACCAGGGGAAAGGGTTCCTGGTTCAGAAGAGGTATTAGCAAATCAGGAAAGAAGGAATGTGTGCATCCATGTATAGATTAAGTTAGATCCTGGGCCCCATGGCTTTCCTTCTAACATCCAGGCACACTCTCACCTCAGGGCCTTTGCACTTGCTCTCTCTTTTGCCTGGAGTGCTCTTCTCCAGAGAGCAGCATGGTTCTCTCGCATGTTCTTCAGGCTTCTGCTCAAATGCCACTTTAGAGAGGTCTTCCTGGGCCATGCTGCTTAAAATTGCAATTCCATCCCTACCCCTGGTTCTCTCCAATCCCATTCATTGCTTTATTTTTCTCCATGGAACTCATGATTATAATAAATATTCTATAGTTACTTAAAACTTTGTCTTTTCCCTCCCATTAGAAGTTAGCGCAGAGATTTTCTGTGTTTTGTTTACTGCTTATTCCCCACCACTTAAAACAATGCCTATATATAGTAGGCTGTCATTGTTGTGTGAATAAATAAAAACTACCATTGTGATCCTGGCAACTTCTTATCTTTCTAGAAACCATGGTTCGTGCTCTTTGTTTCTCTGGTAATATAGCTTTTATTATTTCAACATGGTCCTCTTTAATCTCAATGATTTGGTCTTAAATTCTATTTTGTTTCTTTCTTCTTCTTCTCCTCCCCTCCTCGTCCTCTTATTTTCTTCTTCTTACCAAGTTATGGTCTTTTTTCCCCCATTGTTGGAAACACTTCAAGTTTTTTATTTTTGTTGCCTTTCTTTTAGGTTCAAAATCATGTCATGTGCTAAGAAAATAGGATGGGAGAAAAGAACCTCTAAACGGCCTACGGGAATTATTTTCTTTCAGGCAAAAAGTTCCTAAAGTGGTGAACTGTATGCAAAGCCATTAGTTTTTTAGCACATTAACTCATGATTAATAAAAATAGACAGACACACATATACCTACAAAACAATCTCCCCAAATATACACCCAGGCGCGCGCGCGCACACACACACAATCTTCAAAGGCTGGTTAGAGCTTACCAGGCAAAGGGAACAGCTACTGCAAAAGCCCTTGGGTGGGGCTGGCCGAGTGGCGCGATGGTTAAGAACTCGCTTGGGATGCCAGAGGGCCCCGGTTCGGATCCCACATATGAGGGCCAGTGACACTGCCCTCCACAGCTAAGATGCTGAACAACAGCTCAACCTGGAGCTGGGCTGTCGTGAGTTGCTGGCGACGGCATAGGCTGCAGCCCCTGCTGCAGTGGGTTGCCATGGGCTACCGTATGTAGCCAGCAGCCAGCGTGAGCGGCCAGCAGCCGCAGTGAGCGGCCGTCCAGAAGCCGGTGACTGATCTGCCTCGCCAGGGAAGAGCGCAATGATGGTGCCAACTTGGGCCAGTGAAGCAGCATCCTCCACAACTAGATTGAAGAACAACAACAACAAAAAAAACAACAGCAACTTGTCTGTTCCCCTTCCCCTAATTCCCCAGCACTGTTCCCATCCCCCCAATTACCCAATAAAAATCTTAAAAAAAAAAAAAAAGCCCTTGGGTGGAGGTGGGCCTGGCCTTTCTGATGAACAGAGAGGAGGCCAAGTGTGGCTGGGAGAGAGAGAGAGAAAAAAAAAAGTGGGGAGGAGAGAGAGAAACAGAGAGAGAGGGAGAGAGGGAGAAAGAGAGAGAGAGAGTATGGATGGCATTCCATGGTGGCAGAGAGGTAGGCAGGGACCAATCAGGGACGGCATTATAGGTCAGAGTAAGAAATTAAGTTTTTATTCTAAATGTAATGGGAAGCCATTGAAAGGCTACAGCAGGTGAGTGATATTTTAAAAATCTCACTCTTGATTCTATGTGGAAATGGATTACAGGGGACAAGAGTGAAAACAAGCGAGGATCCCATCATTGCCACCATCAGGCAGGAGAAGACAGCTACACGGTCTAGGAACCTACCGAAGGAGATAGGACGAAGTGGGCAGATTCGGGATGGACTCTGATGTGGCATCCAGGCCAGCTGCTGGGAGTGGGCAAAGCGAAGAATCAAGACTGCCTTTCAGGTTTTTAGATTGAGCAACTAAGTGGAGCAACTGAAATGTCCCCTGAAATGGAGACACTTGGAGGGGAGCAAGTTGGAGTGGACATGGCAAGGCAGGAAATCAGGAGTTTGTTTTGGCTCAGTTAAGTTTCAATTGCCTATTTGATCTCCATGTGAAGATGATAGGTGGTTGGATATAAGAGTCTGGAGCTCAGGGGAGAAGTCAGTGGTGGTGATATAGATTTGTAAAGTCATTGGCAAACAGATGGTACTTAAAAGCCGTGAGTGATGCGATAACCTAGGCAGAGAGGGTAGAGGAGACACGGGGGCTTGGGGTTCCCTGGGCACATGCCCATGTTAGGCAAGGTTGCATAGGAAGCCGGAGCCTGTGGAGGGATGGCCCCCCTGGGTTCCAGACCAGGAGCCCAGCAGGGCAGACAGAGGTGACAAGTGACAACCACAATAAATAGGTACAACATGTAAGACTTCTCAGAGATCCTTGGGAAAGGAAACCTGGTAAGAGGATTTCCTGAAGTCTTGGAGATTGAGGGTTCAGGTTATTGCTGCCCGTGCATTAAAGGGAAGAGTGGCCTGCCAGCAGGAGAAACAGGAGGCTGTGTGGGTCACTCCTCTTTCCCACATACCATGAACCTCCCAAGGGCAGGGGCTCTGCCTCCTTGGCCTCTGTACCCCATGCCCAGTTCAGAATAGCTGTGGCAGGAATGAGAGAACAGAGTGAATATCTAACAGGCCTTGTTCACATTGTCTAAAAAGGAGACTGTCTGAATAATGAAATCTGCAGGCCAAAAGGAAGGGAGACACCAAGAAACCAGGACCCAATGGTTCCTGCCAGCCCAACCTGCCAGCCCTCTTTGGGGATGGAACAGTAGCATGCTTTAAGGCTGCCCCAAACAAGAGAAAATTTTGCCTTTCTCCCCAGAATTGTGGAGAAACACTTTGATCCCCAAGCACAGCATCCCAGCAAGGTCACAACATAGACAGGGAACCATATGGAAAGGGATTTCTCAGACGTCCCCAAGGAAGGAAGATGCTGGCTTCTCCTTCCCTCTGCGCTCCCTCAGTGGATCCCTGGGAAGGGGGTGGGGTGGAGAGAGAATCCAAGTCAGCAGGGGAGGTGGTGGGAGTGGGTGGGAGGGAGTAAACAGGCTAGAGTGGGGGTGGGGTGGAGCTTCTGTGCGTCCAAAGCTGGCCTGGTGTTCCCCTGGGATGGGGTGGCCATCGTCAGCCATGAGAACGCAGAAGCAGAGACGGCTGCAGGAGCGGGGAAAGGCGAAGCGGAGTCGGGAGAGACGGGAGCCGCTGGCAGGTTTCTGACGGCTCCACTCCCTGGCTTCTGTCCTTCCCTAGGCCCAGCCGATTTAGGGTTCCATGAGCTATCTCCACCTCCTCCCAACCAATTGTTCCTGGGGGAGTCTGAGTTGATTTCCGTTCCTCGTCACAAAAAGAACCTCAACGAAGACCTCAGGCCACTCTTGGCCGGGCCTCTCTCACTTCCCCAGAAGGGCTGCTGCCGAGCTCCAGGGAGTGCTTCTCAGACTGTCCTGCCCAGCTGGCCGGGCTGGATTCCCATCTGTTCTGTGTATCAGTGAAAATACGTCCTCGCCCTGCAGCCCTTGTGTAGACTCTTCTGTCTGTCCTTGTGATGTTCGACGTAACAGGAAACAAGGGCATCCTTTACTCAGGGCTGTCTGGGAATTACACCGACAACACCAAAGCCACAGAGGCCACAACAACAAAGGGACTCACATGCAAACCCCAACTGTCCCCGGAAACCCAAATGGGGAAGTCATAACTAGGACATTGTCACCTTTCACAGAGGAAAAAAAACTAACTACCCTGGGGACCTCGGACAGGCCACTGAACTTCGTCGGGCCACAGTTCTCCGTCTGGAGAATGTGGGGGGAAAGCACACAAAAACTGGGTCATTAGGGTGAAAAGAGAGAGTATGTCTGGCACATAGTATGTTTGCAACAACTGTTAGTTATTTTTGTTATTGAAAGGAATTCTGGGTAGCCAAAAAAAAGGAGGGGGAAAGATTCTGGGAAACAAAACATTTCTGGGTTTACATGGTTTAAAGTGCTTCCCAGAATGCCGGGCACATACGAAGGTGTAGAAACGGTAGTTACATGAAAAATGTTTAATATTGGGACAAGAACTGAAGCGAACTCAGGCAATCAAAAGCCATTTCATTTGGTGGTGGTAGAGCCATGGGTCAAGCGTTTCTTCTTTTTATTTAGAATTCTAGTGCTGTTACCCGAATATGGTTGTGCAATGACATCATTGAAACCTTGTTTGATTAAAGATTATACTTGCTGACCAGTTAACAACTTACAGAGAAGGCAATCACTTGGTTTTGGGGAGAAAAAGAAGGTGGTGGAGACAGGGGATCAAGAGAAAGTGTGGAGAGAGAGGAACTGCTGAGCAAGGAGGCAGGAGACCCGAGTAAATGGAGACAGGAAGGAGAGAACCCCTCCGCAACGTGGCCCCCTGACCAAAGCAAAGGCATCTATTTCATTTTATTTATTTGCAAAGCTGGTTTCTCAGTTCTCTTTCTTCCCAGAGCAGTGATCTGGGCAGCCCTGAGCAGACTACATATGAGAATCGGTGGGACCTCAGCGTCCTGCCAGAAACTTCTCATATCACAGCCCAGGGAGGGGAGGGTGAGGTCCCTGTCTTCTGCATGTGTGCGGGGTGCAGTTGGCCAAAGGGGTGACGGGAGGGATCTTCTGGGCACTAAGAGCTTCAGTTCACTTAGAGGAATGGAGGCTGCTTGATGCCATAAACAATCCACCCCACCCGGCCTGACCATGACCCTGTATTCTGATCCCAGCTTTGCCATCTGCTCTCTGTTTGGCCCTGGAAAAACTCTTTTTTGTCTCTGAGTCTCCGTTTCCTCATCTGAAAGGGAAGGTGTGGGATTAGACGAACTCAGAGGGCCTAAGTCTCTGAGGTCCTGAACGACTGGGGAAAGAAAAGAAAGAGACAGGGGCAGGAATCCCAGAGATCCCCATCAAACTCCCACTTGGAGAATTAGGGTAAAGCAACTTAATCTCCTGGTTACCATAACAAAGGGAAACTGAAACAGTGCCATTTCCTTCCTTTCTACCTGATTGCAAATTCCACTCTTCTTATTTTTATGTTTTTATTTTTTTAAGAATTTTTACTTTTTTTAAAATTTCTTTTTCTTTTTCTTTATATTAGTTTCAGGTATACAAAACAACATAATGATTAGACATTACTCCCCTCACAAGCTGATCACTCTTCTTACTTTTAAGTAAGTAAAATCCAGGTGGGCAGTAACTGCAAGGGTAAGGTCTACAGTTTTGAATTCTTTACCTAAACATTCTGGATTTTGCTCTAGGAAATGACACATTTGAACATGGACCCAGGAGTCATATTGTGTTATGATGATCTGTTATGCATCCTTCTTCCACTAGACTGAGAGCCCTCCAAGGGCAGAGGCTATGTCACATTTAGCCACATAACACTAATACATATTAGAAGGTTGAGGGGGCTCCTTTCCTATCTTGACTTATTAACCAGTTGACAAATATGCCAAAGAATAAACTCTCATCTTTACTACCGTAAAACTGATATTGGAAACTATGACTTAGAGCTGCAAATATGTGGGTTTCCTAATAGTGAACCCTAATTTGTCCATCCAGTTGCAGACAGTGCAGGGAGTATGTAGATCTCCCCATGTGAGGTCTATTCTTTTTTTTTTTTTAACATTTTTATTGGTGAATTGGGGGGATGGGAACAGTGCTGGGGAATTGGGGGAAGGGGAACAGACAAGTTGCTGTCGTTTTATTCTTCAGTCTAGTTGTGGAGGACGTCGCTTCACTGGCCCAAGTTGGCACCATCATTGCACTCTTCCCGGATGAGGCAGATCAATCGCTGGCTTCTGGGCGGCCGCTCACTGCGGCTGCTGGCCGCTCACGCTGGCTGCTGGCCGCTCACGCTGGCTGCTGGCTACACACGGTAGCCCATGGCAACCCACTGCCACAGGGACTGCAGCCCACGCCGTCGCCGGCGACTCACAGCAGCCCAGCTCCAGGTTGAGTTGTTGTTCAGCATCTTAGCTGTAGAGGGCAGTGTCACTGGCCCTCATATGTGGGATCCGAACCGGGGCCCTCTGGCATCCCAAGCGAGTTCTTAACCACCGCGCCACTCAGCCGGCCCTGAGGTCTATTCTTATAAAACTTGAGGCATGAAACAGATTAAAATGTGAGGAAGGCACAGAGCTTCACATCCCCATGTTCTCTCTCAAAGCCATCAATCACGGAAGTCCTGCTTCTTCCCCAGGAGAAGGAGGCATGAAGGAGTGAAGGCAAGTCAGGACGGTTATATTAACGGAGGTCCCTCTACGTGGAAAAACCCCACTGGGTGTGGGTAAGAAGCGTTCTCCCCCAACCACAGGCCTCTAGGCACATCTCAAGAACTCAGTAAGTTTCATACAGTGTAGTGGATAGTTATCTTTTTTGCTGTTCAGCATCTGAGCCTTTTTCTATGTTTCTGTTTTAGGGGAGAGAGTTTACTCACCAATAGGAAGGGAGAGGCTGCTTTTCACCAGAGAGAATAAAAAACCCCAGAGGTTTGCATTCTAAACCTCCCTTGAACTGCAGTGGAGCCCATGGACTAGTATCTGCTAATCAGATAACTGACTGAATCCTGCCTGTGAGATCCCCTGAGGTTGGATTTGTGACTTGACCAATGTCATTGCTTCTCTCAAGGCAGCTGACGCTGCAAAACTCTCCTTCCAGGTTCTGGTAACTTCTCCGAGTCCTTATTCCTTCAGTTCTAGGACAGCTCTTATACTTGCTGGCCCTGGGTTCCTGCACTACCCTATGTGGTGCCTCTAAACTCTTCTAACACCTTTGTGATTAGTCTCTGCATACAAACCTCTTAGAAAAATCCTCGTTGGAATGTACTGTTTCCTGTTGAGACTCTGACTAGTGTGCTGGTGTATCACACACAAGTTTTTAAAAAAGTATCTAATATCCATCAGCTTTGCTAAACACTCTTTAGTTTTAATAGTTTGATTCTAGAAATTCTTGGAATTCTTATGTAGACAATTATAGCATCTTATAAATGGTGACCCTTTTGTTTCTTAAAATACTTATAATTTTAATTTCTGTTCTTTTTCTTTCTTATTCTCCTGGCTAAGGCCTCCATTATAATGTTGAACGAAAGTAATTATAGTTGTCTCATTCCTGGCTTTAAATTGAATACAATGAATGATTTACCATTAAGAATTTTATTTATTGTACATCTGGGATAGATATCCTTTTATAAGTCAAGGCACTTTCCTTCTCTCTGAGTTTATTGTTTTTTAAATCATGATCAGATATTGAATTGTATTGAAGAGTTTACTGCATTGTTTGTAGAGCATCATAAAATCCCTTTCTTTTTCTCTTTCTGCTCTCCCTTGGGGTCCTGGCTCCATCCTGATAGTGCATGTCAAGGTCAAGGCCATGGAGACCATTCTTCTTAGCCCCAGCCTGGAATGGCAGGAATGGATTCCTATAGTCCTCTTGGATAAATCTTGGGCTTTTTGGGATATTCCATGTGGAACATAACAAGATGCCCATGAAGGATCATTTTGATGTATTATTTTGCTTATAAAACATCTATCTAAAAAAAATCCTGATTCATTCAAGACCTGCTTTCTATAATACAGAGTAAGGAGAGGAAGTAGTAAGTGGCATGATGAAGAGAGAACGCCCCTTTTGACATTTATATGTATTTTGCAGCAATTCTATCAAGCAGGTATTACTATGTTTGGTTTACAGATGAGGAAACTGAAGCTCAGAGCAGTGAAATGCACCGCCCAGGACCATGGCAGGGTGGTATCCTAGACTTTAGGCCCCAAATATTGTGCTCAGAAACACTGCTTGTTTCCTCACAACAGAGAAGTAAGACCTGGGTCCCTCCTGCTGCAAGTATACTGCCTTTCTCTGATTCTTAGGCACCACCTAGCTGCCTCCACAGGTGACACACCAGAGTCCTACTAAAGCAAATGTTGCTCCGTAGGGTCAGTCCTTGCACAACAGCTCCTCCGCTGTAGTCGCAGCTATTCCTCACAATCAATCAGATTGAGGGTCAATCCCTCTCACTGATGTGCAAACAGCAACCAAGGCTCAACTGCAACAGGAGGGCATGTGCAACCCACACAAGGGACGCACCTGTAGCACCTGGCTCAGGTGACTAGGGAGACTGTGCCACTGGGCCCCACAGGACATCTACCAGACAAGGCCACTCTACCAAGACTGAGAAATATAGCAGCCCTCCCTAAAACATAGGAACAAACACAGGGAGGCAGCCAAAATGGGGAGACAAAGAAACATGTCCCAAATGAAAGAACAGAACAAAGCTCCAGAAAAAGAACTAAACACAGCGGAGATGAGCAATCTACCAGGTGCAGAGTTCAAAACACTGGTTATATAAGGATGCTCAGTGATCTCAGTGAGAACTTCAACAAAGAGATAGGAAACATAAAAATAGAGACAGAAAACATAAAAAAGAACCAGTCAGAAATGAAGAATAAAATAACTGAATTGAAGAATACATTAGAGGGACTCAAGATGAAGCAGAGGCTTGAATCAACTATTTAGAATATAAAGTAACAGAAAACACCCACTCAGAACAGCAAAAAGAAAAAAGAATTAAAAAACGAGGATAGTTTAAAGGGTCTCTGGGACAACATCAAGCATGCCTACATTTGCATCAATGGGGTACCAGAGGAGAAGAGACAGAGAAAGGAATTGAAGCCCTATTTGAAGAAATAATGATGGTAAACTTACCTAACCGGGCAAAGGAAATAAACATACAAGCTCAGGAAGTGCAGAAAGTCCCAAACAAAATGAACCCAAAGAAGCCCACATCAAGACACATCATAATTAAAATGCCAAATATTAAAGACAGAGAGAATCTTAAAAGCAGCAAGAGGAAAGCAGTTAGTTACCTACAAGGGAGCCCCCATAAGACTGTCAACTGATTTCTCATCAGAAACTTTGCAGGCCAGAAGAGATTGGCAGGAAATATTCAAAGTGATGAAAAGCAGGGACTACAACCAAGATTACACTACCCAGCAAAGTTATCACTTAGAATCCAAGGACACATAGAGTTTCCCAGACAAGAAAAAGTTAAAAGAGTTCATCACCACCAAACCAGTATTACAAGAAATGTTATAGGGACTTGTTTAAGAAGAAGAAAGAGGAGGAGGAGGAGGTGGAGGAGGAGGGGGAG
>NW_017731360.1:5472348-5499395 GCF_001890085.2 Hipposideros armiger | reverse complement strand
AGGAGGAGGAGGAGGAGGAGGAGAAGGAGGAGGAGGAGAAGCGGAAGAAAAAATATGAGTATAATAAAATGGCAATAACTACATATCTATCAACAATTACTTTCAATGTAAATGGATTAAATGCTCCAACCAAAAAACAGAGTGACTGAATAGATAAAAAAAGAAGACCCTTACATATGCTGCCTACAAGAAGTTCACTTTGGATCAAAAGACACACACAGACTGAAAGTAAAGGGATGGAAATAGTTATTTTATGAAAAAAAAAATCTGGGGTAGCAATCTTATACCAGACAAAATAGACTTTAAACAAAGGCAATAACAAGAGACAAAAAATAGTAAGCCCATTTATGGGTTATTATCTGAAGAAACCCAAAACACTACATATGAGTGCATCCATATATTCATTGCAACATTATTTACAATAGCCCAGATATGGAGGCAATCTGGGTGTCCATCATGGATGACTGGATAAAGAAGAGATGGTACATATATACAATGGACTATTACTCAGTCATAAAAAGCAATGAAATCTTGCCATCTATAACATTATGGATGGACCTAGAGGGTATTGTGCTGAGTGGAGTAAGTCACACAGCACATGTGACAAATGCCACATGATTTCACTTATATGTGGAATCTAAAGAACAAAATAAACAAACAAAACTTGCAGATACAGAGAACATTTTGATGGTTGCCAGATGGGAAGGGGTATAGGAGGATGGGTGAAAAAGGTGAAGGGATTAAGAAGTACAAATTGGTAGTGACAAAATAGTCATGGGGATGTAAAGTACAGCATAAGGAATATAGTCAATAATATTGTAATAACTATGTATGGTGTCAGATGGGTACCAGATTTATTGGGGTGATCACTTTGTAAGTTATATAAATGTCTATTTTGCATTTCTAAAAGCAATATAAGGTGGTATGTCAACTGTAATTGAAAAATAAAAAAATTGTTTAACAATGCATGAGACTAAACTGAGTTTCTGGTGGGATGTGGGGGTTCTGGATATGAGGGAGGAGCCACTGGTGGCTTTGCGAACACAGGCTTTGGGAAGGCTCTGGAGGCTGAATGAGAAAACTTGGGGAAGGGCAGGTGGCCCTGTGGTATGTGATGTGATCTCAAGATATCCACATACTTAGTAAATTGACTAAATCCATGAAATGATTGGCTTAATTGGACTTTTTGTTTTTTGATGGAAACCCACATGAGGAAGAGAGTGAAGATGCTGGGGTCATGAAAACTGTAGCCTGGAGGAAATAAAGTGAGGGGGTGGGGTGGGGTGGGTGGGGGACTCAGGGAGAGTATGGGAAAGGAAGGAAGGTTCTGAATATTCCTAAGCTATGGAGTGGGGTCCATGTCAAGTTCAACCAGATCTTCATGGGGCAGAGAGGCCTCTTTTGCCATCTGGGTTATAGAGGAATTGGCAGCTGAGGACCAAAAAGCTGGGATGCTGCCCAGGAGGCAGCCAACTGATTAGCCTGTTCCCTCAATAAAAACATGAAGTCTGGTCATATCTATCATCTTGTTTGAGCCTCATAGCAGCACTGGGATGGGAACCCACCCCCTTGGCACTCTGCGCTCCAGCCATGTGAAAGTGCTTGTAGCTCCCAGAACACCAGACACTCCTGCCTCTGGGCCTTTGCATGTGCTGATCCTCCCCCTCCAGTTTCTTTCTCCTGGGGAACTACTACATATCCTTTAAGATTCAGCCCAGCCACCACTTTCCCCAGAAGCCATTCTTGACTTCCCAGCCTCTGGGTTCCCACAACTTCCTGCACTTCCCTTTCTCAAAGTACTGATCACACTGTACTGGCCCCTCATAGGTCTGGGGGCCCCAAGTGCAGTGGTTCCAAAGGGGGATGCATAAGATGAAGCATTAGGGCTTAGGAAGCTAATGTTAAAACTTCTATTTCTATTTTTTTATATCTCATTTTATTTGGAGGCTAGCCTGTCTGCTTTTTAGCCATATGGCTTTGTTATGTTATTTAACTTCCGTACCTCAGTTTCCTCTTCTGCATTATGGGATAGTATTAGACCCTCCCTCAAAGGGTTTTGTGAGGATTAAATGAGATAACATGTATAAAACACTGAGAGTAGGATCTAATAACGCAGTGTAAATGTTCAGAGTTAGCTTTTCATGTCATTATATATGCACGTGCATATCATTCATAAGTAAATATGCATATGTTGGGAATGCACTCAAAAATGTTTTACTAATAGGAAACAGTCCTAATTTACTAATAGGAAACTTGATTGGGGAAGTTTGGAGATCAGACCCTGAGGACACGGACCTAATTTAATTAATCTCTTCATCCTTAGAGCCTAGTGCTGGCCCAGAGCAGAGAATGTCTTGCTAGATAACTGGACAGAAAAGGATCTTGATGGCTGCTGAAGCTGAGAACTGAGGTCTGGTTCAGTCTCTGCTGTTAATTTCTATATGACACCTGGCAGGGGCACTTGGCCTCTTGGGGCCTTAGTTTTCCGCTTCTGTAAAATGCCAGGCTTTAATTAGACAAAGGCTAAAGGAAACCATAAGAACAATTCCAGGCTGGGTTTAGGGCGAGGGCGCCCTCTAGTGTCCTAATGGCGTCTTTCTTTCTCTGTGCATCCTCATCTCCATCGCTTCTCCTCAGGAGGGCAGATGATCCTGAAAGGAACGTCCTTACCCGACCCTGCAAATTTGCCTTTCCAGCTTCAGATCTTGACACTCTCTCAAATGTCTCCAGCCCTTCTAGTACCTCACACTGCTGCCCTGTCTCTCTCCCCAGGCACAACCCATGGCCACCCCACTCCTCAACCCCATGATATTTTCCTTATGCAGTGTGGGGCTGAGAAGAAACCTTTGGGGTCACATGTTCAGCAGTTCAAATCCCAGCCTTGGCAATTACTGGCTATGTGATCTTGAGGAGGTCACTTTATCTGTCCAAGACCCCGTTTCTTCTTTGTAAATTGGGGGTAATAATGTCTACCTCATAGGGCTGTTATAAGACTTCAATAACAGAGTGCTTATAGGTTGCTATTCCATTCGCTGAGTAAAATCACATGAGTTATTACTATAAATAAGTTGGAACATGTTTCATAGAGGACTTTGACTAGGTCTTTTTAACTAAGATATAGAAGTCCCCTAATTTTAACAAAGTTAACATGTATTGAGCACTTGCCATATGCCAGGAACTGTCAATTTCCCCAAAGTCTCATAACCATTAGTAAAAATAATAATACCTAATAATTATTAAACTCATTGTGCTAGCCATGTACCAAACCCTTTATATACTTTCTCCATTTATTTCTCCCAAATCCTGTCAAGTAGATGCCATTATTTTAACTCCCGTTTCACAGATGAGGAAACTGAGGCATAAAGGTTAAGAAATTTGCCCAAGGTTTCACAACTAGTGAGTGGCAAGGCCTACATCCTGCATTTGAAAATAATAAGTTTCAGACACAAGCAGCTTAACTCCAGAGTCCATGCTTTACCTGCATTATCTCATTTAATCTTCACAACACCTGCAATATAGATTATATTGGGTTGTAGGAAAAGTCATGACGCATTTTTGCAATGAAAAACATGGAAAAGCATACGTCTTGACTTTCCTGACAACCCAATAGTATATTACCTGTATTTTAAAGATGAAAAATGCAAAGACAAAAAGGATGTGGTGATGCACTTAAGGCAGGCAGCAACAGCTAGGAAGCATTTAGGTTGGGTTCTGGATCCAAGTCTGACTACAAATCCACATCCTCCACCCCATATTAGATTGCTCATACTCCAAAGTATTTACAATAGTAAAAAGCAACTGCATTTATATTAAAATTATTCACATTATTTCAATAATGATTAACATTCTTCCGATAACCACTAAGTGCCAAGTTCTGTACTAGCACATTTACATAATAATAGCTAACATTCTAGGTGTATTATTAGGACCCAGGCTCTGAGCTAATGGTTTTAGGTGTATTATCCATTGAAGCCTCACAAAAAGTCTTATCAAAGAGAGTAAGGAAATCGGGAGGGGGATGGTAGAAGAGGGAAAAGGAGGTCAAATATATGGTGACAGAAGGAGAACTGACTGGGTGGTGAACACACGATATGATATATAGATGATATATTATAGAAATGTATGCTTAAAACCTATATACTTTTACTAACCAGTCACCTCAATAAATTATCTTAAAAAAAAAAAGGAAAAATATACCCCGGCGATTCGGATGCTATTATTATCCTCGCTTTACAGGTGAAGAAAGCGAGGTTCACAATTGATCCAAAGTCACGCAGCTTAACCGTGAGCTGGCAATCGAACCTACGATAGTCCTACTCTCCTCTGCCCACCAGTCGGCTCACCTCTAATCACCCTCTCTCCTTATTACTTATTGTTTTTGCTTTGATCTTTCCCGGTCCTAAGGCTCTACCTTCTCCCCGCCAACGAGCCCCGCCCCTTCGGATTGAGTGCCCGCCCACTGGGCGGTGCCGTTATTCCAGAGCCTGAGGAAGGGACCGGGATCCCAACAGGCCTCGCCCTCACGCTTAGAACCTGTTCCGATCTGTTCCGGTGTCCGGGGACCGGGATAAGATGACACAGCGATTGGCTGACGACATCTGAAGGGCAGCAAACGGAGGGGGCGCTCACGCTGTTCCTTCTGGGAGTTGTAGTCTTAGACGCTCCTTTCCCGGGGTGGCGCCGTGCGGACTCCGCGTCCCAGCATTCCCTGCGCAACCCTGGAGCACTTCCGCCCCGTTGTGAAGTGGGTGTCTCGGTGGGTGAGTCCGGGTGGCGGGGCGGGGGCAGCTGAGACTCAGGCTCTGAGCTGGAGACTTAGGAGGTGGTGGTGTCACAGGGGGGCAGGGAAGGTGAGAGGGGGAGAAAGAAGCTTTGATGTGTGGGTGGTGGGTGAGGGACGGTCAGGGGATCAAGCGTCCGGAGATGGGAAGGGTCATAGAGGGGCTGGGGATGATGAGAGAGATAGAGGGCCCTGGGAGTGAGGAGGGTCTTAGGTCTGTCTGTAGGTGAGGACCACGAGAGAGGTTCTGGAGGTGGGAGGTCACAGAAGGGTCTGGAGATCACAGAGGGAAGGATAGAGGGTGCTGGGGCCCTGGCAAGTAAAGATAAAGAGGGCCTGGGCTTGAACCCCAACCTTAAAAATACTGTTCCAGTCTCTACCAGCTAACCCAGACAAACATCTAATTTGATACCCCCTTACACTTTCTCTAATGATTGTGACCTCTGGTCCCCAGTGGGTGCGACTGGCTCTCTCTTCGTCCCCAAACCTGCACCTCTTTCCGTATGCCTGATGGAGGTGAATGACCCCATCATCCACATTACCCAGGTGCCCTCTGATTCCTCTTGCGTTCTTCCACCTCCAGGGATCTTCCGATCTTTCAGTTTCCTTAATGTATCTTGAATCTGTCCTTTCCTTATCAGGGTTTTTGCTAAAGCCTCTGTCTTTTCATCCCCCAGCCTGGACATTGTGGCTAGTGTGATCTACTTAATCTACAAATCTGATTATGCCTTCTGCTTTAAAACCTTCATAATAGGCACCCATCACCTATAGAATTAAATCCAAACTCATCAGCCTGATATTCAAGACCCTTCATAAACTACCTTGCAGCCTAATCTTCATGCACTCCACACTCTAGGGCTGTCAAGGTTTCCCCCATTTCTTGGGGAGGTGGTTTGGTTTTCCTCCATTGTATATGCCGCTCTCTTTGTTTAGAATACACTTTCCCCTACCCCCATTCTCTGCCAAGAAAACTATTCTTTCTTCAAGAACCAACTCAAATGTTATTTTGTTCAATTGCCTTAAGCAGATAAAGTCGCCCGCCACCCCCTGCTCCCACAGACCTCTCTTTTAGCACATTTTTTTTGTGTCTCTCACTAGACTGTAAGCATCTCCAGGACAGGAAGTTTCTGAGTCACCTCTGTTTTCAGCCCAGAGTAGTAAATACTTGATGAATGTGTGACTAAAGGCCATCCAGGGTGAGTTTTGTTTTACCAGGCTCGAAGACTGCTATTCCAGTGGATTTCCAAGGGCAAGAGCTTTAATCTTCTATCAGCGCTGTTTTTGCAGGAAGCTATTTCAATGCCCGTGGGAGTTTAAGCTAGGAGTGGCGAATACATGTAATGTATGCTGCCATTTCCCCTTCCCGTGTCTGGCAGTCTGATGATTGGTCACAGCACATATTCACATGGGATTCAGAGTCCTTAGCTCAATTGACTGAAGTTGGTGCTTTAAATGAAACGTATTTGCTTTCCCTGGTTTAAGCCCTTACGTGTGCGTTCAGGCTACGTAAGCAATAGCCCGGTTAGCCAAGTGAGCTTGGCAGCTCTGGGGAACGCCCAGTTTCTTTCTCTGTGGCGGTCACATACCTTTCCCACGGGACTGGGGCAGACCTTCTCTTCCCATCCCACGGGGTGGGTTCTTCATGTCCACGTCCACACTCACTACCCCAGAAGCCAGGATGCC
The DNA here is from genome assembly GCF_001890085.2 of Hipposideros armiger. Lineage (NCBI taxonomy): Eukaryota > Metazoa > Chordata > Mammalia > Chiroptera > Hipposideridae > Hipposideros > Hipposideros armiger. Next base: position 5,492,932 of record NW_017731360.1, on the reverse strand, counting down.
TCTCGGCTTCCCTGTGTTTGCAAAGGGATCCTGATTTTGACAGCAGTCAACACCTACCCGTCATTATTTAGGAGAATCTGTACCCTTTCTAGGTCTTCCTGGGTATTGGAAGAGACCTTTGAGATCATTCGGCTGAAAGGTGGCAAAGTGACAGTCCGTGCTGAATGAAGCCTACCATCATGCTCTGTTTAATCCTAATGGTGTCTGAAACAATTTTGATTTGGTTGCCAACATTTAAAGATCCAGAATTTTAGCTTCTCAGAAAAATTAGAAGGTCTGCTGATACTGGGCCAGTGGTCCCTTGGGTGCTCTGTAGTAGCCATGATCCCTGATTTACTCATTTACATTGTCTGGCCTCTGTGGCCACTTAAATTTATAACCATTGATTCTAATCTCTCTGTCCCTTTGCTCTACTCCCATCATACTATTTGGGCAACTGAGTAGGGTGAGGCTATATAAGCGGCAGTCTAGGTAGGCAGCTGCCGAAGCCACATGACCTGTCCAAAGTCACAGAGCTGATAAGTGGCAGGAGTGGAACTAGAACCCTGATTTGGTCACTCCCGCCTTAATGTTTTTTCTCCTCTCTGTACCATCTTAAGAGTTTGGATGACTGTCAGATCATAGGGGAGGCTATGTGGTGTGGTTAAAAAAAAAAATGGAGAAAAGAAATCTGGGTTTAGATTCCAACTCTACCACTTGCTAGTGTAACCTTAAGGGAATCTTCATAGAAGCTCAGTTCCCTATATGTAAATTGAGGATATAGTGGAGTCATTCCTTACAGGATAATGATATTCTAAAAGCACGGATGGTGAAAATTAAATTTGGCCAAAAATCACAGTCAGCTTGAAATTCCTTTGGCAAAGAGCCATTTAAGAACCAATTATCCTGTCTTTTAGTAAGCTGACCAGCATAGCTGGGTTTTCTTGGTTGAACGTTAGATGAAAGAGCTGTCCTCTGACTGGGGAGCACACTGTGTGAAAGATGCTCTGCTCACACTCAGAGGAAAGAGGCTTGAGGGAACTCAGACCAACCTGGGGACCAGCCGAGTCATGGGTATGCTCACCGCATGCTCACTCTGGCATAGACACATAGTGAAAGGAACTGGTGCTCTGTTTAAATGATGTCCTTTCTCTTCCTGGTGTTTGTGTGTAGTTTAATATGTGTAAGTTACAGACCAGTGTAACGCAGCTCAACACTAACGACACTTCACTTGCTTGCCTAGAGGAGTCAGTGAGATTATGAATGTGTAGGACTTAGCACCGGCTCTGGCACCTCATGGGTGCTCAGTAAATGGCATCTCTTTGAGGCTGCTGGTCCTAGTGAGGCCCTGATGCTCCTGAGAGTCTCAGGACTGAGGAGTGCCCTTGTCCATGTTTCCTCTGTGAAGTCACCCTGCTCTTAGCCGACTGTGTTGACCTCCCTCTGTGGACAGGTTGCTGTTCATATCTGTCCAAGAGGGTAGCAGAAAAATCATTCAGATTGGTATTGGAAAATAGCCTCTGGGACTTTCAAGTCTCCCCAGAAGAAAATACCTGTTACCTGAGACTCTGGGCTTTGGGTCTGGTGGAACTACTATCTGCCCGTTTTGCTGTGGTGGTCTCTGTGCAGGAACACACACTTCTTCGCTTGCTCATTGGCTGTCTCTCTTATGAGACTGTAACTTTTATGCAGGTGGAGACGGTCTGTCCTAGTTACTATTGGCTCTGTAGCTCCCACTGCAGTGCAGGGCATGTGGTGGGACTCGGTAGGTGACTGGTAAATTAGTCCTTGTGTGAGAGAGTGACACAAATGTGTTTCGACTAGTGCATGATTAGGGTTGTGCTTAAAAATGAACTTTCATGCAAGGTTAATTCTTGAGCTTAATGTGAATTATGGACCTTCATAGCCCATTAGGTTTTTAATGTACTAAAGTTACTATTTTAATAAAAGGCAACAGAACTTCCAATGACCCTGCTATTTATCAAACACTGAATTGGGCACCATGGATACAGAAATGAGTACAATATAGTAATGCAATCTAATGGGGGCCTGTCGGATGTAAAAACAGGTAACTACAATAGTGTAGGATAACACCTGTATTAGAGGTCCGTGCCAGGTGCTTTGGGAACACAGAACTGGGGAGGCAATTCTTAGAGAGCAGGGGTGGGGGCATGGTGACAGGAGCACGGCAAGGAACTCTTAACCGATGATGTGACATTGAGCTAATAGCTGAAGGACTAGCAGGAAGTTGCTAGGTGGTCATGAGTTGTGTTCCTAGCCTCTCCCTAAGGAAGCGGAGGTCTTTAGGACAAGCCTTTGTTTTTCTTCACCCTTGCCTTATTTCCAGACAGTCCAGTCAGATGGCCTAAAATCAAAATAACCACCCTCCGTCCATTTTCAGTTCAGCTGTGTTATTCCCACTTGGAAGCGGCTAACAGCCTTCTTGGAGCGGGCATTTTTTGTGTCATCTAGAGTTGTTGGGAATGACACAGAGAGCTCATTTTTCTGGATAACCCAGCATGAGTGTTGTCAGCGTCTTCACTGTGTAGGCAGCAGCCCCAGACGTTCACCCAACAAACATTTACTGAGAGCCTCCTGTGTTTAGTGCTTATTGTGGGTGTGGGGTTAGGAAGGGTGTGAAACACAAAGTAAGCTATAATCCTTGCCCTCAGTGAGGCTGTAATCTCTCTGGGGATACCCACGTGTACATAGATCCCTCTGATACAACCTAGAAAGTCGAAAGTGTCACAGAGATGGAAATAAAGAGAAAAGAATTCCTCTGGCAGGAGTAAGAAGGTCATTCTTTTTTTATCCAGTGTGCACAGAAAGGGATTAATTATAATCCTGCATGACACGTCACCATCATTTGTTGACCATTTTTGCACCATTTACTGAGTGCTTCCTGTGTGCGCTGAGCACTGTGCTGGGTCCCTTAGGAAGCCTGTGAGCTAGTGGGTAGATAATTATAATAAAGGACGGTCAGGGTAACGATACAGAAATCATAAGGTGGCATGAAGCTTGTGGCTGAGTCCTGGATCTTGTCTCAGGGAACAGGGAGGGCCTCTTGGAAAAAGTACAATTTAAGCTGAGCCTAGCTAAGTGAAGACACGGAGGAGACTGTCCCCAAAGGAGACCCCACCGTGTGGGAGCGTTCCGAGGGCAGCACGGTGCCGGAGCTGCAAGCTATGCAGCTGAAACACCGTGACTCGAGGGAGCATGGTAAAGAAAAGAGGGGGAGACTTGGGCAAGGTTTGTACTTTATCCCGAGCGAAACGGGAGCTCATGGAACGGTGTTGAGCAGGGATGTGACATGGTCAGATTTTGCTGTTGTCTGCAAAGAATGTTGTGCAAAGAATGTTGTTGTGCAAAGAATGGAGCAGGGGTTGGGGTGAGGGGAGTGGAGGCAGGGCACGAGTTAGGAGGCTGATCATGTGGTAAAACATGATGGTTCTCTGGACCGAGGCGGTGGCATTGGGAATGTAGATACTTAGAAGGCCAAGCGGACACAGCTTGGTGGTGAATTGGATGTGGGGGATCATGGAGAAAGACGATGCCCAGGTTTCCAGCGTGGCGAACTAGCTGGAAGGTGCTGCCTTCGTTGGGTGGAGAACTCTACAAGGACAGGCTTGCAGGAGAACGTGATGAAATCAGGCTTTGACCCGTTGAGTTCAAGGTACCTGTGAGAAGGTCAAGTGGAAATGTCCTGTAGGTGGTTGGATTTGGGGGTCTGGAGACAGGTCCTGGCTGGAGTTTTAGGAATCAAAGAGATGGTGAAAACTGCCCAACGGGTAGAATGACCAAGGAGGAGTGTAGAGTGAGAGAGGGGTTTGGCGAGGAGAGCAGCCTTAGAGGAAGACTAACACTCTAAGGCCCAGGAAGAAAAGCCTGCTGGAGGGGGGATGTTTGGGTCCAACTCGAGGGAAGGTCAGCCTTCGGACACGTGTAGAGGGAGGAAGGCCATGCTGGGACCAGATCGCAGAGGCCTTGATGCCAGGCTGAGGCATCTAGCGTGTCCCAGAGGATTTAACACTGTGCTGTCTCCCTCCAGTGTCCTGGTTGCTGGTTTTGGTGCCAGTTTGTGGTTCCAGCTTATGGGAAAGGGGCATCTCTTAGCATCCCCACCCCATGTGAGGCAGTGGTGGGGATGGGGGGAGTGAGGAAAGCAAGGTTCCTGGGTCCTCTTGCTCACTCTGTCCTTTGTCTTCCTGCCTTCAGAGCCTTGGGAAGTGTTTCCCCTCCCAGGAGCCCCTTGAAGGACACATCATAGATGCAGAAAGACATTGGCTGCAGACAGCCCAGCTGACGTGAGGCTTCCAGGATAGAGCATGGCTGTAGTCTTGGAATCCCAGGCCCAGGCCTCTCCCCCCGCAGAGCTTGAAGAACTCCTGATTGTGAAACTGGAGGAGGACGCATGGAGATCAGAGCCCAGACCCCGGGAGAAGGACCATGACCCTGTCCCTGGCCCCGAGGCCTCCCGCCAGCGCTTCAGGCAGTTCCGGTACAGGGATGCAGCGGGACCCCACGAGGCCTTCAGCCAGCTCTGGGCACTCTGCTGTCGCTGGCTGAGGCCGGAAATCCGCCTCAAAGAGCAGATCCTGGAGCTGCTGGTGCTGGAGCAGTTCCTGACCATCTTACCCAGGGAGGCCCAGGCCTGGGTGCAAGCGCGCCACCCCGAGAGCGGCGAGGAGGCAGTGGCCCTGGTGGAGGACTGGCACCGAGAGGCCCGGGCTGCAGGACAACGGGTGAGGCAAACGGTCTGTTCTCCAAGGAGTGGGTCGGCAAGGTGGAGGGGCTGTGACTAGGTTAATAACTGCCAAAATAATAATCATTATTGTTATCGAGCAACTGACATTTACTGAGCAGCACTGGCTAACAGGCACTGTTCTAAGAGCTTTCCATGTATTAACTAATTTAATCCTGTTAGCAATTTAAAGAGATTGGTACTGATTATCCTAGTTTTACCAATGAGGAAACTGAGGCAGAGAAAAGGTGGGTAATTGGCTCAAGGTCATACAGCTATGAGGTGGGAGAGCCAGAACTTGAATTCAGGCCGTTTGACTCTAGCCAGCCTTCATAACCACTGCTCCAAACTGCCTACTAGCACTGTATTCACAGTACAGTTGGTTTGTATTGTGTTCTATACTTAAGATCACGTATGTGATCTGTTTCGATGCTTACAGCAGCAATATAGGTAGACGGAAATAGCATTGACTGTCCTCATTATTATAGATTAAACTACTCGTAAGGCGCTAAAAGTCAGGTGCTTCACAAAGCTCAGGTTCCAAGTCATCTTTGTACATTGTTCTTCATATTTTCCTACCTGCTCCTGAGTGCTCGCAAATGTCGAAACGCATGGATAAGGAGCAAAGGAGCTTATTTTTTCCCCAGACATATATGTTGTAGCTTGTGATCTTACATTGCAAGGTACATAACTTAGTTACGTTCTCTGCAAGTAACATTTTTCCAAGTCTTAGTAATGGAATCAAATATATTAACTATGTTCCTCAGAGAGAATCACCACCTGAAAAAGGTTGATGCCTTCTGAGCTGAATGGTCTCTGAGAGAGTTTCCTTAAAGAGATCTTTCAGCTCTGTTGTTTTTCATTTGCTCCATGCCTTTTCATGGCTTCATAGCTCTGTCTTTTAGTGCTGAAGAATTCCATCTGTAATTCTTTAGCTTGTTGATTATGGCATCACCCTTTTGCAGAACCCCATCAGGTACATAAACATTAATAGACTTTATTTTTTAGAGCAGTTTTCGGTTTACAGAAGAGCTGTGAACATTGAGCAGAAAGTGCAGAGAGTTCTTACGTGCCTCCTGCCCCCACACCTGCACAGTCCTCTTCATTGTCAACACCCACCAGAGGGGTGCCTTTGTTACAATCGATGAACTTGCACGGACACCTCATTATCACCCAGAGTCCGTAGTTTACCTTAAGGTTCACTATAGGTGTTGTACATTCTGTATAATGACTTTACCCACCATTATAGTATCATACAGAATAGTTTCACTGCCCCAAAACTCCTCTGTGCTCTCCATATATTCATCCCTCCCCTCAACCCCTGGCAACCACTGATCTGTTTACTGTCTTCATAGTTTTGCCTTTTCATAACGGCTTCTTTCACTTATAATATACATTTAAATTTGCTCCATGTCTTTTCATGGCTTTGCAGTTCCATCTTTTAGAGCTGAATAATATTTCATGGTCTGGATGCACCGCAGTTTATGTGTTCTCCTACCGAAGGACATCTTGGATGTTTCCAAGCGTTGGCAATTATGAATAAAGCTTCTGTAAACATCCACATGCAGACTTCTTTGTGGTGCGCAGGCCTTTTTGATGGATCCTTCATTCATTCCTACCCCAGCCAGGGTCCTATCAATGCTTTCCTCCTTATTGCCACTTGAATCCACTTCTTCCTGTGTCCTCTGTTACCATCCATGGAATCAGAATCTTCACTTAGGCATGGCAGCAGCTGAAGGAGCTAGGGCAGGGAGTGAGGATTGTTGTGGAGTCTTGTTGTGGAGTCTAGTCGCATAGTTCTACTGTAGATTGTAAGATTGTAACTATAACAAAGTGAGTTTTTTTCTTTTTCCCTTAACCATATAAGAATGTTGATAAGCAATTTTTTTCTCCCTGTGAACCACCCAGGACATTGGTGGAGCTCCTTGTTTGGAATGGCTTTTGAGGCTCATGGCCCATTCCTATATATCTTCTTAATGGTAAATGTCCTCATTTTGAGATCAGCCGAAAGATTTTTGGAGATAAGTTTGGCAAAATCAATACGTTGATGAAGATGGATGTTACTATTTTGAGTAAAAAAATAAGGTTCAGAGAATATATATAGTTGCTACCTTTTGTGTAAACATGGGGAAGAAATAAGAATGTATATCTACAGTTGCTTGAACATAAAGAAACTCTGAAAGGATGCAGAACAGTGGTTACCTGTGGGGAGGGGTAGAGGAAGAAACTGGGCAGATAGCATGGGGGCGGGGTGGGGGTACTTCTTTTTTTTTTGATAACTTAAAAATTAAACACCCTGAGGGCCGGCCGAGTGGCTCAGTTGTTTAAGAGCTTGCTCAAGAATTTGAACTCTGAGCAACAGCGGTTCGAGTCCAGCCTGAGCTGAGCAGCCGCTGAGCTGCCAACAGGCGGCAGGATGGCTCAGCTAAAAAAAAAAAAAAAATTAAACACCCTGTTTTGATGTTTAGAGATTATTTTTTAATGTCATAAAATTTTTACATAATTTATATCTTTATGATTTAAAAATGTTTTGGACAGGAGTGGCCTCACTGAGACACTTGTATAGCCTCCCTGTGTTGAACAAGACATTAGTCATTTAGTGGTATAATTTATAGTCTTTTTACTCAAGTCAGTCTGATGGCTTTGTCGTCATACTCTGAGCCATCTTCAGGACTTAAAAAGAGCCTGTTAACCTCTGGACCACAGTTATGCTCAACAGAAAATTGCCCGCCCTTCCTACCAGAATTGGTCTTATTGAACTGACAATTGGGAATTTTGACCATCTGTGTGTAGGAACTGGACTTGTGTGCAGAAGAGACCAGGCCCTTAAAGGCAATGCAGGAACCTCAGAGCTCTCAGCTGCAGCCAATGGATCACTGGCCCAAGGGACAGTCCCAGAGGCAGTGGGTGAAGAATCCATGCCCTGACCTTCCCATGCATCTTGACACCAAGATGGTGCCTCAGACCTTGAAAGAGAGTGGTGAGTACTAAGAATCAGGGAACATCAGGGAAGAGGGGTGAGGGGGTTGGTAAGGAAGGGTACATGGGGAAGAGAGATGTACAGATTTCAAGGCAAGGGATGGAGTAGTGTCTGATGGACACACTAAGAAGTAAGGCAGATAAACATTCCAAAAAAAGATGACATTCCCAACGATGTTAGCTCGCCAACCGCCCCCCCCCCCCCCCACACACACACACACACACACACACACACACACACACACACACACACACACACACACACACATCGCTGAATCAAGCAGGTGAACCTGAAGCAAGGTGGTAATCATAGGCGTTCGGGCTGGCATTTCTCACATGACACATCACTCTAGGAGCCAGGTACTCTAGAAGGGAAGGAACAGGGGCAACTGCCGGGGCTCCAGGCATAGTCTTAGTTTGACCCACGCATGGCTTTTGGAAAGCTGGATCTGAGAGGGGGGTGGTTTTCTGGGAACCAGAGCTTGGGTTTCAGAGACTTTTTCTTCTCCTTAGCTGTCCTCACTCCCCGAGCCCCTACTCTCCCAAAGATGGGGAGCGTTGGCGATTGGGAGGTGACAGCTGAGTCTCAGGTAAGCTGCTGTTGGGTCTCCCTTTCCTTTCGTTACTTTTCCTGTGCTCTTGCACCTGTGCACATCCTCTCTTTCCATGGCCTCACCTCAGCAAAAGGGCTCAAGACTCAGGGCATTCGCCTCCTCCTTGCCCCCCGTCTGCTGGGCCTCTCCTTGGTCATGCTGTTCCCTATGATATCACACATGATATTCCTGGATTCCCATTGTCTTTCCGGGTAGGGTTCCCAGGCTCTGGTCAAGGATCAGTGACATTGGAGGTCCCTCTCTTGTACACCTCGCAGGAAGCCCTGGGCCCTGGCAGACATGTGGAGAAGGAGTTTCGCAAGGACCCCCCAGGAGACAACTGTGGGAACGGCGTGTCCCTGGGTAAGGAAACAGTGCCCTCTGAAGATGTTGGGTTTCTGGTACACTCAGCTCCCAAAGAGCATTTCATCACTCCCTTAAAATTGTGAATCGATGGAATTTCAGATATAGGAGGAAGACGTGCTTTCTGTAGCCAACACTGTGGAAGCCAGGATGGAGTGTGGGAGTGCGGTCTGCCCAGATGGAGGCTCGCAGGTTGGCTTCCAAGAACCCGCCCTCTCGGGGCTCGTTATCTTCATTTCCTCGGTACACTCAGCGTGGTGCAGGGGCTGGGGCCAGCCTGCTGTCTCAGAAATCCAGTCTTTTCAGCATCAAACAGGATCCATCTCTCCGGGGCAGACTCAAGTGAACAAAGCCCATGAAACTGATGCACTAAACCGCAATGAGAATATCATAGGGCTGAAAATCCTTGAAGCCCACGTGACCAGCACAGACTCCTTTGTCTGTAGGCACATCTGCACAGGAAGTCAAATAATAATGAACCACTTCCCTGTGGAGCCTGGGATCAGTGTGAGGGCAGTTAGACACGAGAGTGGGATAAAGTAGAAGAGGCAATGATAGGCCTGACCCATGTCAGTAAGGTAAGATACTAGAGCCTCGTTGGCTAGTTGCTTGTCCGTGTAACCCCTTCTTACACGTGGTGTCTGGGGAAAAGAGTATTCAAAGGGACAAACTTTGGGAAATGTTGAACTAGATAATCCTTAAGCCGCTTTTAGCTCTAAACTCTTTTTCATCTAGTTTCCTTCAAATATTTATTTTAATTAAAGACCTCAATTTTGTTAGGCTTGGGAGCTGTCAGTATAAGTGTCCCTTAAATGTAGCTAACTATTTTAAAAAATAAGGAAATTTATTGTCCCACATTACGTGTTGGAAGTCCAGAGGAGAGCATGTTCCAACCACAGTACAAATTGGCTCAGCAATGTCATAGGTGATCTTTCTCTCTGCTCTGCCATCCTTAGCCTCAGCTTCATATTAAAGCTATTTTGTGTCAGAGTCAAAAGATAGATGCCAGTGCAGTTGAGTCCACAAGTTTCCTAGCAAGAGACTCACACCACACGCACACATACAGAGAGAAAAGGGGGTGGGGGTGGGGAGGAGACACAGACAGACAGACCTTTCTTCCAACCAGTGAATTAATTCTGATTGGGCCAGTTTAAGTCATGTGCCCATCTGTGGACCAATGACCGTCACTCTTTTGTATGATGTGTTTCATAAGAAGAATAAAAAAGCAAATGAACAAAGCAAACAGCTCAATTAACGTTTTTGGTGAAGTGATTCTGTTACCTCCAGTTACCTCTCTCTAACCCGCAAGACAATTGAAGGGATTAACATGGGAATTTTTCATTAGCCTCTCCCAGGGAAATGATGTTTCAGGGACATTTTGGACAGGCGCTCTGCTCAAGAGATCATTTCTACTTAATCATTTCTCTGCTTCTTTTAATATAGGAGTTCCAGTTTCAAAACCAAATATCACCTCCCAGCGAGAGCAAGGACCAGAATTTTTCGGCCCAAGTCTTATAAATTCTGGAAAAAGGAACACTGCAGATTACAGCCTGGATATGGAGCAAACAAAACCAGCTCCAGCATTGGCCTGGAGGGACTCAAGGGCCTGGGAAGAACAATACCAATGGGACTTGGAGGACATGAAGGTGTCAGGTGTGCACTGGGGCTATGAGGAGACCAAGACTTTCCTGGCGATTTTGAGTGAATCCCCGTTCTCTGAAAAGCTCCGGACTTGTCACCAGAACCGCCAGGTGTACCGAGCCATTGCGGAGCGGCTGAGGGCACGGGGCTTCCTGCGGACCCTGGAGCAGTGTCGCTACAGGGTCAAAAACCTCCTACGGAATTACCGGAAAGCCAAGAGCAGCCACCCCCCAGGGACCTGTCCCTTCTATGAGGAGCTGGAGGCCCTGGTGAGGGCTCGGACCGCCATCAGAGCCACAGAGGAAGCGGGAGAGCCTGTGGCACTTCCCAGGCTGGGGGACAGTGATGCAGAGATGGAAGAGCAGGAGGAAGGGGGCTGGGAGCCTGAGGACACAGCAGAAGCCTGTAATGGTGATGACCTGGCCACTGATGAGTCCGTCCAGGGGCCTAGGATTCCAGGCGGTCCGGCTCTGTTCCAAAGTCGTATTGGTAAGAACACGGGTTTAATCGGATCCACATTCCAACCCTCCTACTAGCCAAACCCTCTGCTCCCTGAGTTCGGGGCACAGAAGCCTGGATTGATGCTACTGGAGTAAGGTGCTAAGTTCTCTAGGTCATCCTCAGACGCCCACTCTCTTCTCGTATGGTCAGTTCTCCATGTTTAAGCTTTCTCAGTTATAGACACAAGCACTTTTAAAATCCTAGGGGGCCTTAAAGAGCTAATTCAGTATTTCCCAAAGTGTGTCACTGGTATGGGGATGAGTGAACATTAATGTGTATGAACACATCAACCATGACTTCACAGATAGTAAATTTAGGTAAAGAAAGATACTGAGTGGAATATTTAACAGATAGAGCAGAAATCATGACAGTATATATATAGTTGAACAGTCAGTGTTGGGGCAACACCCAGTCATTGTAAAAGTGGAAACACTGAAGCTGAAGAGATGAAGCGTCTTCTCTCAGGGCCCACAGTGAGGCAGGGGGCAGAGTCAGGATCAGGGCCCAGGGCTCCAGCCCCCTTTCATGTGGTTTTCCGTCCACCATGCTGCCTGCCTGGCTGCATCATTCATGTGCAGAGGAACTGACAGTAGGCCACTTCCTTTTCCTTCCACAAAAGTGGAAAGGCATCCTTGGTTGGACTCTATTGCAATTATTTGAAGTCCATTCATGTCTTGAGGGATTCCCTGTTCCCATTGTTTGTTTAAAGGGAAATTCATAAAAGTAAGTAGAGGACAAGTATTGAATGGATATAGAGTCTTTTGTATCCTACTTATAGGCCTTTCCCTGAACCAATCAGCTGAAGCCGGGGAGTGGGGTCACCTGGTATAATATGGCCGTCTAAGTCCTCCCCTTCTGCCAAGACTCTTTAAGTGTTAATAGAATCTCCTAGAAGGGGTAGTGGTGGTGGTGGTGGCACAGCCCTGAGAAGGAAGGGTATATTCTTTGTTGATGCCTCAGGCACCTGGACAATTTCTGAGGTGCCTGTGTTCTAGGCATTTAGCAGGGCAGGTGACCCCGATCCCTGATGACCTAGGCAAGTTCATTAAGTCTCACAATTCTGAACTTTTCACTCCTGACAGCAGGTGTGCACTGGGGCTACGAGGAGACCAAGGCCTTCCTGACCATTCTTAGTGAGTCCCCATTCTCTGAAAAGCTTCGCACCTGTCACCAGAACAGCCAGGTGTACCGGGCCATTGCAGAGCGGCTGTGTGCACAGGGCTTCCTGCGGACGTTGGAGCAGTGTCGCTACAGATTCAAAAACCTCCTTCGAAGCTACCGGAAAGCCAAGAGCAGCCACCCGCCGGGGACCTGTCCCTTCTATGAGGAGCTGGACTCGCTGGTGAGGGCTCGGACTGCGGTCAGAGCCATGGGGACCATCAGGGAGGCAGTGGGCCTCCCTACATCTGGGCAGAGCAGTACTGAGGCTGATGAGCAGGAGGCCTGGGATGAGACCGCAGATGAAGATGCCATCAAACCTCCAATCCCATGCCCCAAAACCCCAGATACTGGTAAGCCTGGAGTCATTGGATGTCCACAAAATCTGCAAGCATGCAGACAGTGAGGGAGCCAGGCTCATTATCTTGTCTCTGAACTAAAACAGAATGGAATTGAATAGGAAGAAGATTTGTGCCTTACTCCGATTATGCAGTCTCTAGCTTAGTGTAATCCCTCAACTGAGACAAGCAGTCAGGTCTAGATTTTACTGGGATTCATTTGGGCAATTATGGAGTTTATTCAGTCTCCTATGACACAGGACACACTGACTGTACTAGAAGAAGGAGGTGTTCGTTGTCCAATATTGGGATGGGGAGTTGGCCAGGGAGACTGGCTGGCTGCTTGGCCAGGGCTCATGGCTCCCTTGATGGGGTAACTAGACTCTGCTCCTCAGCTTTGCGGGTGAGAAATGCAGGTATGCACCAAAACTCGATCAATTTCATGTTAGCCACATTTATAAGACGTGAGATACAAGATACAAATTCATGTTAGCCAAATTCACAAGACACAAGATAGAGACATAAATAGACACTAACTAATGAATGAACAAAAACTGCATTTCTGTCCATTCTTTCAGGTTTTGAGATGAGGCATGAAGATGAAGACGAGAATCCAGAGCAGGATATTTTTGAGGATTTGCCTGGTGCCTTATCAAAATGTACCACAGAAATTGTTTGCCACCCTCATGATTGGGGGGAAGACAGTGAAAATGAAAATGAAAGTGAAGAGCAGTGGGGAAACCCCTCACAGGAACAGTGGGAAGAATGTTCTTCTGAAGAGGATTTAGAAAAACTTATTGACCATCAAGGCCTGTACCTTGCAGAGAAACCCTACAAGTGTGACACGTGCGTGAAAAGCTTCAGTCGGAGCTCCCACTTTATCGCCCACCAGCGGACACACACAGGTGAGAAGCCCTACAAATGCCTCAAATGTGGGAAAAGCTTTAGTGACCGCTCCAACCTCAATACCCACCAGAGAATTCACACTGGACAGAAGCCCTACAAATGCCTCGAATGTGGGAAAAGCTTTAGCGACCACTCAAATCTCGTCACCCACCAGAGAATCCACACAGGGGAAAAGCCCTATAAATGTGGGCAATGTTGGAAAAGCTTCAACCAGAGCTCAAACCTTCTGAAACATCAGAGGATCCACTTGGGAGGAAATTCTGACCACTGTAGTGAGCCCGGGGAGAACTGTGGCCCGAGCCCACCCTTTAGTGCTCACTGGAGGAACTTGACAGAGGAGACGTCTCCTGAACAACCTCAGAGTGCCCGGAAGAACTTGAACTCCCCTGGACCGCACAGCACCAACTCAGAGGAGAAACTGTATCCGTGTTCTGAATGTGGAAGAACCTTTTCTAAGAGCTCTGCCCTCATTAGCCACCAAAGAATCCATACGGGTGAGAAACCATATGAATGTGCTGAATGTGGGAAAAGCTTCAGTAAGAGCTCCACGCTGGCCAACCACCAGCGAACCCACACTGGGGAGAAGCCGTATAAGTGTATGGACTGTGGGAAATGCTTCAGTGAGCGCTCTAAGCTCATCACACACCAGAGAGTGCACACAGGAGAGAAGCCCTACAAATGCCTCGAGTGTGGAAAATTCTTCCGTGACCGTTCTAACCTCATTACTCACCAGAGGATTCACACAGGAGAGAAGCCTTATAAGTGCAGAGAGTGTGGGAAATGCTTTAACCAGAGTTCCAGTCTTATTATTCACCAGAGAACACACACTGGGGAGAAACCCTACAAGTGCATGGAGTGCGGCAAAGACTTTAACAATAGCTCCCACTTCAGCGCCCACCGGAGAACCCATGCAGGAGGGAAAGCATCGTAGGAGACAACTCCCCCTACCACAAAAGACATAAATGTGTATTTAAATCTCCCAAGATCCTAAGATTTATGGTAGAAAGAAACACTCCCAATTTTCAAGCTTGGTGCATACCCAGGGAAATAATCTTAATATAATCCAGGCCCCTTGGAAGTGAATTACAAATGCTAAGGATCCAGATTTGAAGGCATTCTTCCTATGTGTAATTTGTTTTTCTCCTGTAACAACCCACACTCAGTCCTGAGCAGTGATCCCAAGCCACACTCCGTCTTCACACTGACCGCATGTACACACACCCCAGGCAGATTCTCCTACCTGGCAGTTTTCAGTCGGGGCGTATCCTCAGAACTTTGAGACTCTGGTGAGCGAGACGTATAACTGAGAGGCAGTGACTGAAAGCAGGCCACTGTGAGCTCAGCAAAAAGTAGGAGCGGTGACATATCAGCAAATCATTGTTAGTAATGGCAGAAACAGCCAGTATTTATTAAGCATTTGTTTCTCGGCAGGCTCTGTGCTAAACACTTCAGACACATCATCTCATTTAATCCTCACCACAGCACCAAGGGGTAGGTACTACAGTCTCCCCATTTCCCAGGAGAGAAGAGTGAGGCTCAGGAAACAACTTGCTTGGGTCACACATCTGAAAATGGCAGAGGTAGGATTCAGCTAGATCTGTCTGTCGCCAGAGCCTGAGGTGCTCCTCCTGCCATACTGAACCCCATTTCACATTAGGACAGGTAACTCAGGTGCCGGAATCTCAAAGCAAGCACTTTGTCGGCCACATTTCCTGTTAAAATTCCTTTATGAATTCTCCTTTTAACAAGTATGGAAATCTAGAATACCTAAAGATTAAAGGTCATGAGATACTCAGAACTGGCAATGTCCTTTGAGCAAGGATGAGCAATTACCAAAGCACTAGATGTGAATTTTCATCTTTACAATAATATGGGTAAGAGACAGGTGGGTTGAGATTGGGAAAAATTTGTAGCCAAAGTGATGTTTCTTCTGATGAGATACTGCTTTGGCTAAGGAAAGGGGTTTAAGAATCTCCCTCCTCTCAGGTAGTCAGTCCTGCTTTTCGCTACCCTTGGCGGGATCACAAGTTAAACCTTATAGAAACCTGGGCTTCCTCACCAGTGTTCGCTCATCCCTGTTTTTTTTTTTTTTTTCTTGCCTCCCCGGCCCTTTCCTGCTCAATATGGCAGAAGCTTTGATCCAGCTCTGCATTCTAAGACTGAGGTGGAAGGGGTTGGGGTATGTGTGGTGTGCTACCGAGAGGGCTTTGAACATGGTTCTGCCTTCTAGGTTCATGGTACTGTTTTATCTCGAGCCATCTTGACCCAGCCCCAGTGCTTTCTAAACATTGGCCATTAAGACCAGCCTCCCACACAGGCTAAACCAGAAAGGTTCACACAGGACGGTTTTCTAATTTTCAGCATTTTGTCCTCCAGAGTGTCTCCTAAGAAGGGTTTAAAAATGTTAACCAAGAACTCTGGTTTCCATAGGATTTCAAAGGAAAGTCCCTCTTCTGAATCTGCCTGTGACATTGGGATGACATTCATGCCCTGGTTAGTTCAGGGTATGAAATACCTATCAGAGTGCAAGTACCTGTCAGAGTGGATGTGATGGAACCTTGAAGAATGGAACTTTCTTTCACATAAGAGGAAGTCAGAGAGATTTGCACTCCTGTGATCACTCCTTAACCCCTTCCTCTGCTTTCCAGCTCACCCGGGGTCACTGACTGTCCACTCCTTCCCAGCTCACCTTTTCTGGCCCATTATCTTTATCTCTGAGGGGCAGGGGTCATGAGTGAGCCCTGGACTGGAACCAGCAGATGCCAGTAACTGCAGTAATAAGATGACACATAGGGAAGCATGTGAGCCGAGAGGGAGGATTCCGAAGGAGGGGATGGGAGTTCCAGGGGAAGCGCACGGATTAAAGGTGAGGGTGGGGACCTTAGCTGCTTAGCACTATTGGGGTGTAAGGTGGAAGGAGGGGAGTAGTGGGAGCTGAGATTGGAGGGGTGCTGGGTCAGGGTCATGGAGAACCTGATGTCTGACTGGAGCTTGGACACCAGGCTGAGGGTGGCATGGTCAGAGGTGCACTGTCAAAATCTAATAGCTGAATGGAACTTGGATATGCTGCAGTTAGGATGACCTGTTGGGGCAGTATTCCATATTCCAGTTAAAAGGGAGGGTCTGAACTAGAGCAGTGGTTACATTGAAGAGAAGGGGATGGATGTGAGAGGTTTCAGAGGCAGAATTGAGGACAGCAGGGGAAAGGTAGAAGGCCTTGGGTGATGGGGTAGAGCATGTCATCTTTCAGGGAGATGCAGATGGGGCGCGAGGGCAGAAGATTCTCTAAGATTGGGTTGGGATGTTTTGTAGTTGACATGCCTAAGAGACATCCGAGTGGCGACTGGGAAAGCACCAAAGGCAGGGGAAGAGCCTCCTGAAAGATCTAGACCACTGCCCGCTCCCCCTCCGCACACGCCTATCTTTTGGACACTGTCTCTATCACTAATGACACCGGAATTCTCAGGGTAGTCCTGAGTCTTCTGGAGCCTTCACTGTGGAAGCCCAGCTGAGCTCTGTAGAAGTGAGATGGTAGCCCTCCGCCCACCTTGAGTGTCACCCGTTCCCCTGTTCTTGGAGTTGTGGTAGTGTCTCATGTTTTCAGTGAACAGTTTTGATATTTATCACCTCTCTCCCTTTCTCATGACTCGTTTAACTGTAGGTTCAGCCGTGAAAGTGAGGGCAGCGTGGGCCAGGAGAGAAAATGGCCCAGGTGGACCCTCCCTTCCTGTGCACCTGACTCTTCCTCTGGAAGAAGCCTCTTTCAGGTGGCTTCTGTGTTTGGGGCTCTACCTGTCACTGCCAGGGAACCCAAACATGCTCCAGCAGGTCTTGGACATTGGACTTTACACACCCTGAGCTTTGATCATGTGCGTCTGCTCTTGTGAAGTCGGTCCCTATGCAGAATGGGTGGACAGCTGCTCGGCCTGCATGGCCACAGGCCAAGCCCTGGTCATGGGACACCAAAGCAGTGAATGTTACCCTGGGAGGGTGCTCCATGTGCCTGCATCCCCTTGTTTGATTTCTGTGCCCTCCACCCCAAGAAGGGCATTGGCTCCTCTGAGGTGACAAAAAGGCACCAGAAGGACTCCCAGACTCCTCACCAGGCGGTAGACTCAAAGGTGGGGACAGAGAAAGGTGGGGCCCAGGCTGCTTTAGATGGATACCCAGGTTTTCCTTAGGCCTTGGCCCTAGCCACTGAACTCACGGTCATGGCTGCCTCAGCCTTATTGTTCCCCACAGCCCCCTACCTGAAGGACTGACTGTAAGGCAGTTGGGGTCTTCCCATGCTGCAAAATGTAGCGGCCAGGATCCCTGGACCCGCTGGGTTCTCCCTGCCTCGTCCTGCCTGGGGCCCCTAGCGGGTGTAGCTCTCCACCTTGAGGCTGCAGAAAAGAGTTTATGTTTAGACACTTTGTGGAGAAGTCACAATTCGGGGATGCAGGTGCGGAAGTTTTGAAGTAATGAAGGCAGTGGTGTCGAGTCAGCTGAGTGTAGTGGGTAGTCGCACATCACCCAGGCTGCCCTGTGTCTGTTACTCCAGACTTCACCCCAGGCCGCCGCCTCCCTCCCTCGGTTCACTCAGTTCCATTTGCGTTGTTACCACCGCTGATGGCCTCCAGGTGTGTCTCGTGCCCTGGGCTCTCCTCTTAGGAGCCCAGCTGCCTGCTAGCCAGCCCTGCTTGGGTGACTCCTGGACCCCTCCAGTCACCACGTCCATCCCCCCGCTGCCATCTTTGGCCACCTGTTTGGCACGTGCATTTAGGTACACTCAGTGGCTCCCCCACACTCCTTGACACAGCCCCAGCAAGCCTTCCACATTCAGACTCGTCACAGACTCTGTGCCTCAGACACACTCTCCCTTCTGAGGGCATTTTCCAGTTGGGCCGTGGCTCCCCAGCTGCCTGGGAAGGCTTTATCTGAAAGGAGCCAGTACCTACAGTCAGAATTAGTCATGTGAAACACCCTCTTACCTCGGTGTTGATCCTGCCCTCCCTTTGGATGTCACTTAGCCCCCCTCTTAGTAGCAAACACCGATGTTAAGTCCCTGCCACAGCCCCCTACCGGCGGTTAGTGCTATAGGAAGTGGGCGGTCAGGGAAGGCTTTGCGGACACGGTGGGGTTCAAGCTGGGCCTTGGAGTCTGGGCTCACAGACATTTTCATCTTCCACACTGTGTTCTCCTGCCTGTTTTCACACTGCCATCAGTATTACCACTAGCATACCTAATAACACTTCCCCTCCCCCACTCTGATTTAATGCACGCTGGAATGACCTCCAAACGCACATTTTACAGGTAAAGGCGTGGTCTTCCTCACCTCGCTGTTACTTCCGCCACCCCACGCTGCAGCTGAACAATGACCTCTCCTTTCCCTCTGGTGCGTCTCTGGTCCCTGTCAGGAACCCTAGGAGCAGCCATAGCCCAGCCCCGACCTTGTGCTGCTTGGAGGAAGAGGCAGGGAGCTTGAGGTTCCTCTTCTCAGTGTGTGGTCAGTCCTCCCACTTCTCAAGGCTGAGAGCTGCTTTCTTCTAAGAGCCACTTGGTTAAATCAAGAGCATCAAAAGGGTCAAGGGCAGAATCCAATTAAAGATTTTTGCCTAAACTCACTACAAGTAGAATAGGGACCCACACAGACATCGATTTTTTAATCAGGGCGCAGTTAGTGATTCTCTTTGTATGCAAAGATGATTCTGATCATGTCTGTGATTACGAAATACTCCTAAAGTCACATTTACTTTTCACAT
Source organism: Hipposideros armiger (assembly GCF_001890085.2). NCBI lineage: Eukaryota > Metazoa > Chordata > Mammalia > Chiroptera > Hipposideridae > Hipposideros > Hipposideros armiger. The sequence goes on along the minus strand of NW_017731360.1, from coordinate 5,473,989 downwards.
TTTCACTGTAGGAAAATATCCCATAATTGTGCCACCTAGAGGGTGAGGGCCACTGGAAGGAAGGATAAGAAAACAAGTCTGTCTCTAAGGCTGGTTCTGCATCAGCACTACAGGTTCATCCGAGCCCAAGGAGGAGAGGAGCCACAGGCAGGGGTTGGCAGAACCATTGTCACAGAACTCTCTTGAGAGTCACTGAAGGCACAGGGAGCCCTACTTTGGTGGCAGGTGACAAGTGTGACAAAGGGGAAAGACCTCTTCTCTCTCCTTCCACATAGAACATAGCTTAGCTTTGGTGTTGGGAATTCATAGACCACAGAGTAGCTTCTGTGAATTCAGAGGTGGCGGAAACCAGCAGAAGGGGAGTGTAGGGGGCATCCTGGAGGTGGTGCTGTGAAGCTTCTTTGAAACCCTCCCTGTAAATCCCACCTGGGAGGCTAGGGCAAGAGAACGCCTCTACAGACAGCACCTGGGAAGGAAAGGGCTTGTTCATGACCACAAATGAAGATCTCAATCCAATCCCACTCCTGAAGTTTCCCAGAAATTGAGGAGGTCAGGCTAGTTGGGCTGTAGGTCACACTAAATCCCTCTTGTGCGTCCTGGGGGAAAGAGAAAACACAAGTGTTGTTTCAGGGCCCTTTCTTGAGCAACTAATTTCTCAGGGAAGCTAGACATTTATGATTGATTTTGCTTCCCTATTAGTGACTGTGGAATTAAAAATGGATTAAATGTTGGCCACCAGGGGGCTCAGAGATTTAGGGCCCAATTCTTAAAAACAGAACAGGCTCTCTTGGTTTGCAATTTGTGCATCAATCCCTGGCCTCACATTTACTTGGCTTTATTTTCACTCCCTTCACCTTTATTTTCCTGCGATATTATGTATATCTCTCAAAGCTAGTCAAATTCCTGTTTGGGGATGAAGTGACCTGATAATCAATTATATTGATGGAACTGAAAAATAAAAAAGAATTTGTTTTGGATTCTTCTGCATCTTCCTGGTTACCCCAAAAGCTTGGAGGAAAGGAGGGGGGTGGAAATCAGTGAGGCACAGTGAGATCGTCAGGGAGGATTAGGGTCCAAGAGCTCTTGTACCTTGTGATGGACTGGCGTCTTCCTTTCTCTGCTCTTTATGATTCTGTAGACATGGGTGGTTGGATGTATACAACCACGAGTCATTGCCTTTTGAGGCCCCTTAGTCTGCTGGCCTGCTCCACACATCTACTTTGATATATCCCCCAGAATCTCAGTGCTAGGAAACCTGAGTTATCTGGGACCCAAGTAATGCAAGGATGATTATGGGTGAAAAGAAAGGAAGGCATTCCCAGAGGGCTGAATCTTGTTTGACTCTTGATTTGCCTCCCAGTTCACGAAGAGAGCTGATGCACTGTACTTGAGAAGGAGGGGAGAGCTGGAGAGTCTTTATCGGGACCATTTCCTCTTCTTCTTCTACACATTCCCGTTCTGGTAATATCTAGAAGGCTTTTTAGCTCAAGGTTGAAGTTTCCTAATAAAGTTTCACTCTTTATCTTTGTTGAATGGGGTATAGGTAACTCTGTCTTTTAGATTCTGTTATCCTGGAATTCTTGTGTGTGTGTGTGTGTGTGTGTGAGAGAGAGAGAGAGAGAGAGAGAGAGAGAGAGAGAG